>NC_054703.1:36850896-36880015 GCF_016097555.1 Gigantopelta aegis
TTTTCCCTTTCCTTTTAATGAAACCTAAACAAACTTGGATTGGAAACTATCAAACTAACTAATAAAAAAGTGTTTTTATATATTAGCCGGTTAAAAGACCAACATTTGCAATCTGGCATAAACTTGAATACCTCTGCTACTGCCTTTCTTATGGTAAATCAAACAACATCCGTTTGAAAAAACTCTTTCATTTACCTCTAAATCTGATTATTTTAATCGTTTCCGCAAGTAATCATTTTTTTCACCTATCAAACTGGAGTGGCAAAATGTTGAACGAAAAATTAAGACTAGGCTGTGTAACCCAACTGGGTGAAATTTTCCCTATCTTTTCAGTGTCCATAATTTATAAAAAAGGAAATTTACCGGGAAATACTACGTATTTGGCCAAACCAAAAATGGAAACAACTCTTTTTTTACTTTCTCCCAAAATTATCTGTTATAAACAAATCTTCGACATATTTTAATTGGTGATCTGGTGTAAATAAGTTTCTGTTCCTTCGAACCTTCGACAATTTAACTATGTGATCTGATTGTAATAAAGTTCTGTCGTTTCGAACTTTATCGACACTATTTTAATATCCTACTGATAACTGTAATTTATATTAGTCCTGACAAGATTTCGATATTTCCTCTTCAGAATCAGTGTTTGGCCCAGGTCTCATTGCAGCCTTTTCGGAGTCTGGAGTCTTCATCATATTCCTTGTTGCGGCTGTTGTCATCTTCTTCAGGTGATATATATTTTACTTTCTTTCTTTTCTAAAGATTTTTTTTTAACACAGCCATGAATTGGTAGTTGCAAGAATGGCATAAGAATTCTTCTTTTAAGATAGTATCACGACATCATCATAAGCATGCATGCTGTCTTGGGAACGTAAAGTATTTGGACTATCTTTTCCAGAATAGTTGGTTTAAAATGGTTAACCTTTTGGAAAAAATAGAAGTCGTTTGTAGTAACCTTACACTTATAGACGTGTACAGAAGAGGTGATTTTCCAGAGTGGAAATAATGAGATGTGTCTCGGTCAGAGAGAGAGAGAGAGAGAGAGAGAGAGAGAGAGAGAGAGAGAGAGAGAGAGAGAGAGAGAGAGAGAGAGAGAGAGAGATAGAGGGGGAAAGAGAGAGAGAGAGAAGAGAGAGAGAGAGATAGAGAGAGAGAGAGAGAGAGATAGAGAGACAAGACAGACCGAGATAGAGAGAGCTATGATAGCGATCTAGAGGATATATAGAGCGTAGAGATAGAGCAAGGAGAGAGAGCATTGGGGGGAGCTCTGAGATCCGATATAGGGAGATAGTTGGGATCGCGAGGGGGAGAGTAGAGATAGTCGAGAGAGAGAGATCTCTCGGTGTCTCATACCATAATCTTTTTCTCTTCCTCTAGGGCTGAATTAGCTCCTATCGCTCTCTCTTCGCTCTCCTCCTCTCCGCGCTCTCTCTTTCTCTCAAGCTCTCTCTACTTTATATGCTTCCCTTCTCCAGTCATGATCTAGGACTGCATACAATACATACATGGCATAGTAAACTAGATATACCTAGTACAAGAGACAGAGCTACATGCTTCCAAATGCCAAGATTGTTGCTACCTTGTGCTGGATTGTAGTTTTCAACCAATCTAATTTCTCATTTACACATGCTTTCCTAGATATTTTACAGGGGAAATTTTTTTTTTTTTTTTTTTTTTTTCAGCCTGATAAGTACGAGAATTGGGAAGAAGTAAAATGTAGACATCACGAACGACCCCGTGTCCAGAGTTTTCACCCAATGTGAATGACGTCAGAAGGCCAGAGACAGCTGATGGTCCAAGCTGGACTCTTTAACGAGACTACTTCTTCACAGGTCGGCCAGAACACACTCTACAAAGATCTGCCGGAGACCGAAATGATGCTCCCAGTGATGGCACATACATAAACGCTAACTTCCCAACAGACGGCAATTAGTTAACTTGAAATATATGCCAATTTGAATTAGTAACTCTTAATAAGTATGAGAATTTGATTTAGTAACTCTTGAAACGTATGAGAATTTGAATTAGTAACTCTTGAAAAGTATGCGAATTTGAATTAGTAACTCTTGAAACGTATGCCAATTTCAATTAGTAACTCTTAAAAAGTATGAGAATTTGAATTAGTAACTCTTCAAACGTATGAGAATTTGAATTAGTAACTCTTGAAAACTATGCGAATTAGAATTAGTAACTCTTGAAAAGTATGCCAATTTGAATTAGTAACTCTTGAAACGTATGTCAATTTGAATTAGTAACTCTTGAAAACTATGCGAATTTGAATTAGTAACTCTTGAAAAGTATGCCAATTTGAATTAGTAACTCTTGAAAAATATGCGAATTTCAATTAGTAACTCTTGAAACTATGCCAATTTGAATTAGTAACTCTTGAAAAGTATGCCAATTTGAATGAGTAACTCTTGAAAAATATGCGAATTTGAATTAGTAACTCTTGAAACTATGCCAATTTGAATTAGTAACTCTTGAAAAGTATGCCAATTTGAATTAGTAACTCTTGAAAATAATGAACATTTTAATTATTAACTCTTGAAGAGTATGCCAATTTGAATTAGAAACTCTTAAGAAGCATGAGAATTTGAATTATTAACTTGAAAATGTGGAAGTAAAGAACTCTGTAAACTACTCAATGACACGAATATACTTCCTACTTCGCAGATTACATAGTCTGCTGAAGTATTTGCTTTTTCCCCTTCAGAGTGGGCGAAGTATTACAGCCTGCCATTTAAGATTTTGAAAGATCCAACACTGTTATGGTTCCAATACCAAATCCTACATAGAATTACAGCAACGAATACTTTCTTATATAATATAAAATATGTTGATTCAAATCTCTGCAATTTCTGTCATCGCCAGCCAGAAACATCGGATCACTTGTTTTATGCTTGCCCCAAAGTCGTCGAACTCAGGAATCGTATAAAACAATGGTTGCAACAAACAGGTGAAGACTTCCAGTTTGACAAAACTATGATTTTATTTGGTGATATAAATAAGGAAAACAAGTTCGTAAATTGGTTAATTATAAATGTAAAATATTATATTTACAAAACAAAATTACAGAACACCACATTCAATAAAACTGGCTTCAAACATTATAATGAAGATAAGCTATTATTAGAAAAATATATGTATTACAAGAATTGTTTACATAAAGAATTCGACGAAACCTGGGAATGTTGGTTAAGATTTTTGGAAAATATTTAAATGGCGACCCTTTGTTTTTATATAAAGAAAAGACTATGGTTGTTTGTTTTACAATGTTGCTGGTTTGGAGGAAATACTTATTTCAGCTTTCTTCCCTTTCTCTCCTTGCTCCTATGGTATATTCTGTGTATAATTGATATGTACGGTAATGATTCGGGGCCCCAACCCTGACATTATCTATTGCTTTTCTGGGACAATAAACATTTATACAACCCCCCCCCCCCTCCAAAAAAAAACAACAACAAAAAACAAAAACAAAAAAACTCTTGAAACGTATACCAATTTTAATTAGTAATTCTTGAAAAGTATGAGAATTTTAATTAGTTAACTCTTGAAAAGTATGCCAATTTGAATTAATTACACTTGAAAGTATAAGAATTTGATTTAGTAACTCTTGAAAAGTATCAGAATTTGATTTAGTAACTCTTGAAAACTATGCGAATTTTAATTAGTTAACTCTTGAAAACTTTGCCCATTTGAATTAGAAACTCTTGAAAAGTATGATAATTTGAATTAGTAACTCTTGAAAAGTATGCCTATTTGAATTAGAAACTCTTCAGAAACATGAGAATTTGAATTATTAACTCTTGAAAGGTATGCCAATTTGAATTATTATCTCTTAAAGAGTATGCCAATTTGAATTAGAAACTCTTGAAAAACATGAGAATGTGAATTATTAATTCTTGAAAAGTATGCCAGTTTGAATTAGTAACTATAAACATTTGAATTAATAACTCTTGGAGGATATGAGAATTTGAATTAGTGACTCTTGGAGGCTATGAGAATTTGAATTAATAACTCTTGGAGGCTTTAAGAATTTAATTAGTAACTCTTGGAGGCTATGAGAATTTGAATTAATAACTCTTGGAGGCTATGTTAATGTTTTCATGAGATATCGTACTTAACACTTGTTTTCTAATACATATAATAAGTCTTACAGAGACGTGAAATAGAAATAATTATTTCTGGAATTTTGCTTGAGTAAAATTATTGCGACTCATTCCTTAATCTGTGATAAAAAGAAGTTTAGTAGTCTGTTTTGAACGCAAGTGATTCCTTCCCAATTTTCTTTTCATTTTGTATTATACATATTATTTGGCAAGGTTTTTGTCTCAAACACTAGAAATAAACTGTAGAAGCAAGTATATTTTTATATGGTACTCCTGCACGATATATTTTACTAAAGAACTTGCTAGTCACTGCTTGATGTTCATAGCCTTTAATTGCCACATGGTTTATCAGTAAGCTCTAACGAAATAAACGAATCGCACATCAAATGGGGCAGTGGGTGGAGGGATGATATACTAATATTCCAAATACTTAAATATTAAACAAATACACAAGAGAATATACACGATAGAAAATAAAGTTTATTGTTCATAAATGTTTGCTTTAAAAAAACAACAACTCAAAGATGAGTACATCTTTAAGCTATAAAACAATTTAACGACAACAAGAATGGTCAACTGTTAAATACTGTTGCGTCATGTATATTTTAAGTTTCTTCTTCTATCAATTATAACTCTCTGTCTCACCAGTGACTATTATAATAAACGTAAACAAGGATTTTCAAGCTTGTATCATTTTCACAGAAGCTAGCCATATGCTGGTGAAAAGTTTAATTATTAACTCTTGGATACAGTGAACATTTGTATTAGTAGCTCTTACAAACACTAAGTTTTGCCTTTACCATAGTTTGACACTCAATAGCCGATGTATTTTTCGTGCTGGGGTGTCATTAAATATTAATTAATTGATTCATTCTCTTACAAACTGAAAATATTTGAATTAGTAAATATTTGAGACCAGCAAAATTAGTAACTCCAGAAGACTAAGATAATTTGAATTAGTAATTATTGTAGACTGAATATTTCTGTAGTTGATGTTTTATACTTATTGTTTAATTAATTGTCTATTTTATATTTATACCTTATGTTCAATATGTTTACAGAGACAAAACTAGGACAGTTCGAATAATAAGAGACAATTTTATCAAAATGACTGCCCTCGATTTCTTACAAGTTATTGCAAATAGCAAGTAGGAATAAAATAACAAGTACTAGTAAAGATTTTTTATACATAGAGACATATACATATTTTAGAGGTTTTAGTCTTACACTTTATAAATGCAATACTGTTTAAATGTTATTGATAGTCTTTTAATGAGTTTTAGAGTGTCTTATAACTCCATAGTACTTTAACTGCTATATTATTTTATTATTACTGTTGAACTCTTGTTTTTAATTTTAATCTGTACACAACGTGAGACGTAAATAAAGAATTTGTCTATATGTTTGTCTACATTCGGAAATAATTCTCTCTTTGAATCACCAACGATCAACAAACTTCCCAATTGTTTTCAATCGATTACTTTCAAAGCAACCAGCTCCACGTGACATTGTGAGAAATTATGGACCAATCGAAAACAGCCTTCGATAGACTCGATTTTTTACCGAAAAACATAATTCATCAGATATTTCGCTCCCGCTTTGACTAATTCGTCCCACGTGTCAGTTGTTTGTAGTTGTCAGTACAAAATGTTATGCGATAAATGTGTGAAATGAATAAAGAATGTTATTTATTTATTTGTATTATTATTTTCTTTTAATTATTATATTATTTTTTTATTATTTATTTAATTATTTATTATTTGCATACAGTAGCTATTGATGATAATATATATTATTTTATTTGTTCCCAAAAGGATACTGGGAACGTGAGGGGCGTTAACGACGTGGTATGGACAATTTAGAATAACATTTAGTGAACTAAGCCTGGACACATTGATAACAGATCGTATTCGGATGAAAACGGATTGATCCGTTGTGAAGTTTGGTGTGTCAACGGTATAACTTGCATCCTCTCAGAAAATCCCTAGACTAAAACATAAATCTGTAACGTGTAGTAGTGCTGTGCGGAAATACGTATTTGGAGAAGACGAATCCGTTAAAACAAAAGATAATCAGCCGCCTTGGTATCCGGATGATACGAGATGTCACCAAGTCAAGAAAATAGTAACAAGGGATGACCCAGGTAGCTATTTCTTCTTACAGTAGGGTGGTTAATCTTCCAGTGATGTTAGGACAGGCTGGGACAAAGCGACTAAAATCAGCCAGGAATATGGCATGGAGGAAAGGAATCTCTCTGAAAAGAAATCCAGTCTGGTGGAGCAGGCTTTTGAAGCGAAAAGCATTCAATCAGTCCCATATCAGTCTGCTTGTTCAACGCCATCTGCCCTAGTTCTGACTTTGTGAAGCCAATCAACATAAAATATAAATACAAAATAGAGAAATAATTTTAAAATAAGCATTAAATATGAAATGTAGCTTTACAGAGACAAATATGTTCTGTCTATAATTATTGAAACGTATACGGATTTGCATCAGCAATGCTTGAAGACTCTCAGAGTTTGAATTAGTAACTCTTATATATACTATGAACATTTAAATTAATAACTCTTGAAAGCTGTAACTGAAAATTTCATTTAGTAGATCGTCAAGACCGTGAGAGTTTGAATTAGTGTTGCTTGGAGATTACAATAATAATACATGAGAAATATGTAAAAATAAGTACAGAATTAATTTTACTGCTTAAATTGCATTACATGCTTCTTGAAAAACACCTTATGACATTGATATAATCAGGTGTGAAAAACCTTTATCAGGACCATAAACAGAACGTGCTTTCGTGGGGTTCTTTAGGGGGTATATTGAGAACAATTAAATTATCCTGTCATAAAGCAGGGGTGCACAAATTGAAATACTGCGTAACTCATTAATGGGTTACGCAAAACATATTTGCGTAACCCTTTTCTTTTGCGTAACCCTTTTTTTGAAAATAAGGAAATTATATTTTTGATTTTTGTATATTTGTAATAATACATATATAATAAGGATTATGACTGAAATAAAGAAATTAGTCACTATTATTATGTTACCGTAGCAACACCATATTACAAGAAAAGTTATGAAGTTAAATACCTTTGTATATTATGTACATTGTGCATAAAGACTAAAAATCAGTTATTCTGATTTTGTGTCGAATTATTCAATTCAAATCCCTGGTCTTTTGATGTGCCGATTGTCGTGACGTGTACTATAGGATAATCTGACAGGCGGAGTTAGGGAAATCTGCAGTATTGTTCGAGTGGCAGTGCAACAATTCCGAACAGGAAAGATTGACGAATCGGCCGCATCCCCCCCACAATACCCAACACTGTTGATGTAGTGAGTGGCGTTTTATTGTCAATGATGAGCAAAATATCGTTCAGCACTGCTGCGCACAAAATTCGCGCGAACGGAAAATGGGTTACGGAAAGACGGTTTTGCGCGACCTTCGCGCGAACGAAACGGTCGTTCGCGCAAACTGTGCAGCCCTGATCAAGTGCCTATGACATGGGCGGATCCAAGGTTTTTTAAAGTAAGTTTATCTTGAATTGTTGTCCATTGGTTTCTTCCCTAGGCTATATATTCTTATCTACTAGGAAATTTAACAATTAACTTTGATGGCATCAGCCATGTAGCATTCTGACATTTCCCGTGGCGCCCTTCCATTAGTTATGAGCGCTTGAAAGTTGTCTGTTCAACATTGCATAACGATAGCCTAATAATGTTTGCTTTCAAATTGTACTACTGATCATCAAAATTAGTAATGAAAAATAGGCTCTGTCATTTTTATGTGTAACTATAGAGAGTCGTTCCTAGAGTAGTGCCCTTAAATTACAGTTATATTTTACAAGTGCCCTTTGTATCGTTTATATATATATATTATATATATCTACCTTACCTAGACAGTCGTTGCTATAGTGCCCATTAGAGTTATATTTTACAAGTGCCCCTTTGTATCGTTTTTATATATATCTGCCCTACCTAGGGCCTAAAAAAAAAAAAAAAGTTGTGTTTAGGGTAACCCGACCGACCCTAACATTTTCAGCCGACTCTACCTATTTTATTGATAAAATTGAAAAAATATATATTTTTTTTTTTGTTTATAATTAAAAAAAGTATTAAAAAAAATCCATACGTGAATAACATCCATATTTAAAATTATTAGTCTATGATCGAAACTGGAATGAGTGATAACGAATGCAGATGAAAACGCAAATTTACGTCCACGGCAAAAAGTATTACCGCCATTACCAGATTTACAAAAATACCCACGATTCACAATCTGCGGCACTGGCAATCCCAAGGCTATTTTTAGACTATAACACTACCAGCCAATGAAATGATATCTTATACAAGAGTAATATTTGGGTAGATTTCCTTTCAGCACATGATCGAACCGGCTTTTGACAACGACGCATTCGGACCGAGAAATTCTTTGGACGACTTATAATTAATAAATGTATACGACTTGAAATACTAATGAGAAATGCATCGTACGACCGATAACAATGCTCCTTTGCATATAAATCGTTTACGAAAGTATCCCAGCTGAAAACGTTGGTGTTCCGATCGAATAGTGATAAAACTTAACTATTTTTTCGGGGACGAACGTTCGTTTTCGCCTCAGTCCATTTTGGAATGGTTTCGTTTCCGCGAGATTGAAGGGCCGTTAAAACTGAACCATTTTTGCGGGCAACAATGGTTCTATTTTGTCGCGTGCTTGTTTTGCTTTGCGAGGATGAAGGGCCGTTTAAACTGAACCGTTTTTGCGGGAAATGAAGATTCCGTTTTGGCGCGGTTCCGTTTCGGACCGTTGCGTTGGCGTTTAACGGAATGCGGCAAACATTTATGGATAAAACCAATAAATATGCAGGAATAAAATTATTTTATTAGCCTAGACAGTCATTGCTATAGTGCCCTTTACAGTTATATTTTACAAGTGCCTCTTTATATAATAACCACTGGTTATATACAAATAAAAGTGTTATAATACATGCACACTTTGATTGTTAGTGGTCACGTGACTAAACGGCAACAGCGGATGTCCTACACCCAGTGTTTATTAGCTGTAAAGGTTACATCCATAATAAAACTCTGTTTTAATTACGTTTTAGTTTGGCCTGCACTGGTAACACAGTTTCAACTCAGGATGGAGTCATTGCTACTGGTAACACAGTTTCAACTCAGGATGGAGTCGTTGCTATTGGTAACACAGTTTCAACTCAGGATGGAGTCGTTGCTATGTGTAACACAGTTTCAACTCAGGGTGGAGTCCTTGCTACTGGTAACACAGTTTCATCTCAGGATGGAGTCGTTGCTATGTGTAACACAGTTTCAACTCAGGATGGAGTCGTATCAGGAGACACAGCTTCAACTCAGGGTGGAGTCCTTGCTACTGGTAACACAGTTTCAACTCAGGATGGAGTCGTTGCTATGTGTAACACAGTTTCAACTCAGGATGGAGTCGTTGTATCAGGAGACACAGCTTCAACGCATGATGGATCCGTTGTTACTGATTTCAATGATCATTCTTACTTTGACCTTGGAAAAATCGTTAAAAACAAAATTGATGTCCGTCACTTTAGTGATAATGAAAAGTGCAAATACATGGAACAACATTTTGTGCCTCCGGTGGGATATAAAACATTTTGTTCACAAGTTGTAAGACAAAGGGGTGATGAAAAAACACTAGTTTTTAGGTCTCAGTGGCTGGACGAGTATACATGGTTAGTGTACAGTCCTTTATTGGAAGGCGGACTCTGCAAGTACTGTGTTATGTTTCCGCCCCGCAATAAAAGTGTTGGTGTCTTAGTAAATAAAGCATTTACAAACCTCAGAAAAGCCAAGGGCTCAAAAGATGGTATTCTAGATAACCATATGCGCCTTGACTACCACAAAGATGCCCTGATTGCTGCAGAAATAGCCAAACAGAATTCGAGTAAACCCTCACAACAGGTGGATTGTATCTTAGACCGGAAAAGAAAACAACTGTTTGAAGATAACTTGCATATTTTGAAATGCATTGTTGATGCAGTTGTTCTTTTGTGGAAAACAGAATATTGCGCTTAGAGGACTTCGAGATGACGGTAGTAGTACAGCTTCTAATCGTGGCAATTTCTTAGCAACTCTTGATCTCATGGCGAAAAGTGATAAAATTCTGCACACTCATCTAGAAAGAGGAAAACAAACATCGAAATACACCAGCAAAACTATACAAAATGAAATTGTAGTCCTTTTCGGAGATTTTATTCGACACCACCTAACATTAGGCATTAAAGCTGGATCACCTAGTCCATTCTTTTCCATAATGGCAGATGAGGTTACTGACACATTTGGCAATCAGGAAATCCTATCTCTTTGTTTGAGATTTTTGCAAACAAATGACGTAAATAATGTTGAAATTATCGAAGCATTCTTCAATTACTCGTTTTTGAAACGCACCACAGGTAAAGCAATATCTGAAAGCATCCTTGATATTTTGCGGGCAAACGAACCAAACATTGATAACTTACGTGGGCAAGCTTATGATGGTGCATCAGCCATGTCTAGTGAGGTCAATGGTGTAAATGGGAGAATTCGAAATGTTGCTCCGAAAGCTCTATACACACATTGTAACAGTCACGTTCTAAACCTTTCGATCGCAGCTTCGTGCAAGATGACGCCTGTTAGAAACATGATAGGTTCATTAAATGAAATATACTTATTATTTCACAATTCTCCGAAACGACAACGTTTTTTTGAACAGGTACTTGCTAAACTAAAATGTGAAAGTACCAAAAAGAAACTTCTTGGTTTATTTAAAACCAGATGGGTGGAACGCCACAGTTGCTACGACACATTCCATGAGCTGTACTCAGAACTGACGACATGCCTGGATGCTATTGTTAATCCTGCACTATATCCTGACATATATGGTGAAGAAAATTGGTTGTGGGATGCCAACACGAGAACCACAGCTCAGGGATTGTTAACAACCATCAAGTCATTCCCATTTATAATGGCATTCTTGACCATCAAAAGTTGTCTTCTGTCTGTCATGCCTATAGCGAAGCTTCTGCAGTGCAGTGATCTAGATTGCTATGAAGCCTACAATCTCATTGGTCAGTCGGTTACTGACTTGAAATCGAATAGAAGCAACATCGATGGCATATTCAAAGATTGGTACGGTGAGGCTGTCAAACTCTCCGAAGACATAGGTGGATATGTCACAATGTCACGTGTAGGTGGTAGATTTCAGCAACATCGTGACAACATTCCAAGTTCCACTACAGAGCAATACTTCAGGAACTCGATAGCTATTCCCTTTTTAGACCACCTTATCACAGAGATGGAAAGTAGGTTTTCAGAGGATGCCTGTAAGTGTCGTCATTTGTTTGGCCTTATTCCCAAATTGATTGTCAAAACCAGTGACATAGAATTGTTACATACAGATCTGCAGTTCTGGAAAACTGACCTACCAACACCACTTAACCTCAAATCAGAACTAGGTAGCTGGAAAAAGATGTGGACATCTATTGGCAATGAATCCTCCTCAACAGATTCTACGAATATGAGTTTCCAGGAATCAGTGATGCAGTGGTCAAGAAACAGGAAATGTTCAACAGATCCTGTTCCAGATTCGTTGTTGCAGTCATACCGAGCATGTAACGAGGCAGTCTTTCCCAACGTGAAAGTATTGCTTGCCATTGCCTGTGTAATGCCTGTTGGCAGTGCATCGGCAGAACGTTCGTTTTCTGCACTACGGCGTGTCAAAAACTTCTTACGAAATACCATGGGAGAAGACAGACTAGCAGGAATTGCCTTGATGCATATTCATCATTCTATGAAAATTGACATTTCTGAAATCATTAGCATGTTCTTACGAAAGCATCGTCGCAGAATGTTTCAAGAATCCATCATGGCAATTGTGTGAGCAAAACGTTGGTTGTCATGTCGCTTTCCCACTAGATAGATATGATTATTTGCTAGTGATTAGTGCATCGTATATACGTGTGAAATGGGAGATATTATTGATTTCCCTATAATGGCAATAGAGTTGGCTTCCCTTAGGATCGATAGAGGGGCCAAACAGGCGTTGAAGGTCTAGTAGCGAATGTTTTATAGTGACTACACCTTGTAATCGCGATTAACCAGCTATTTTGTTTACAATGTCATCTTTTAAGAACTTTATGCCCCATCCTCGATTATACAGCCAGGGACCCAACAACAGGATGGCATCGTTATTTTTTAAACATATTTCTTATTCACTTCCCTGTCGATAGGCCTAACTACAAATTGAACGCCACCTACATGCTTTATGCTGAGGGTAGATAACTGAGGAATATCTCAATTGTGTCCATTACACGTTGCCTGACAATGGCACTGGACTGCGTGATGTGTAATTATGTTGATTGTTCTCTAATACTGGTATATATCATTATCAAAACAAGTTGTTACTATGGAATGCTTAATGGTTGTGCATAATATTGATAACTGCACTGTGGATAGTTCATCGTAACTATTAGTATTAAACTACATATGAAATTGTCTCCGTTACACATTGCCTGACAATGACAGACTGGGCTCCCTGTTAAGTTATTTTATTGTGCTGAATGTTGCGTTGATAGCAACTGAGAACATTTGGTTGCTATGGAATTGTTCAAGTATTGTATACATATATTGATACGATCTCACTAAATACCATCGACGTACAGTATTACTTTTTTAATACTGATTTATAGTGTGCTTCTGTATTTGTTGCATTGATAATTAAAATTATTCAGTTAACAAATTAAGCTATTGTTATTAAAACAATATTATACTCCTAACTATTGCGTGTTTGAACGGATGTTTATGAAAATGTTACCTCCGATTTGTTTGCGTATTTTCACCAAAAATATATATATTTGCATCGGTCGATTAATTATCAGTATTAAATTTAATATACATCATGATGTATGATTTGTTACCAGAGTTAATTGCACTAAAAATATGTGCATGCTTGCTCCCGAAACTGGAGCTTTTATTACCGAGTCAGACCACGGTAGAAATCGTAAGGTTAGGTGACGTTGACGTGTTTTTCTGTAGTTGCATTATTAACTACTGCATAGGTTCTAAGGTGAATGGTGTAGCTAGCGGTATAGAAAACGGCAGCTATAAAAAATATTGTTTAGTGTACACTTCCGTTCCTACACTGATAATTATATACACAAAGGAATTCATATTAATTGTAAATATCAAAACTTGTAGTAAGGTGCCCTTTTGACGAGTCAATGTGCCCTTCTTTTTTGGTCCCCCCCCTAAAAATATTTCCTGGATCCGCCCATGATTATGATATGGGTATGAACAAATAAAATCATCTATAAACGTATGAGTGAATTTGGCGATTGACAGCTTATACCCCTGGAAGGTGTCAAATGTTGGGGATGAGAAGCAGACCTGACTGTTGAGGAGCGATAACTCTCACTCCACTGAGACTAGTTCAAGGAGAATAATGTTTAGCTCCCCTTAGCATGTGAATTTATATGATGTCAGTTGGGTAATATCTTAAAGGCATACTGTCACGGATTAAAGACCTTGTTTCTCTAAAAATTGATAATAACTAAAAATTACATTAATTGTTGGAAACCAAATCTAATAATTGCATCACCTTAAATGAACGATGATGGGGTGAAATTCATGTCAACCTTCTCGGCAATTTTGCCATAATTCAATTATTTTTACAAAATAGCATTAATAAATGGAGTATGGTTGTCATGAAGATGGTTGAATAAAGTACATTTAGGAACAAATCAAATTATTTGTTTTCAGGTAATATTCTGTTAAACCATTAAAATAGGTCAATGGTCTGTGACAATATGCCTTTAAATGGCTCCTCATAATTTAAGTTAATTTACAATGCCTCTCTGGGTTTTTTTTTCTCAGCGATGTCAGGAGGGAAGTTATTAATTTGCATATTTTGGTAATGTGGATTTTAGGCATATAATGAAGGATTTCAAAAATAGCCAGAACAATTTTTGTTTGCCTGGACATTACTTATATCTGTACAACTTTCTTTCTTTTTTTTCTTTTTTTTAAAGATTTTTGTACATTAAATTTAGGTAATCATGTACAAAGTTGTAAATTGCACCAAATCAAATGGAATATACGTTTCAGTATATAAACCCATAAATGAGGTTTGCAAAATTTCAGTTCTTAAGGGGTGGAATATAACTGTCAGTAGAGTATTTGCCGGAAGTGTTTGGATCAGAAGATCAAATCTAGTCAGTGGACTCTGGATTTTTCCTGTTCCAACCTTTGCCTGTCAACTGGTATATCAAAGGTTGTGTTGTATGTCCCGCCCTGTCTCTGGAAATGTGTATTTAAAAGAATGAATGAATGTTTAACGACACTCCAACACAAAAATACACATCGGCTAAAGATAGACGAATGAGTGAATGTTTAACGACATTCCAACACAAAGATACACATCGGCTAAGAATAGACGAATGAATGAATGTTTAATGACATTCCAACACAAAAATACACATCGGCTAAAGATAGACGAATGAATGAATGTTTAACGACATTTCAACACAAAGATACACATCGGCTAAGGATAGACGAATGAATGAATGTTTAAGGACATTCCAACACAAAGATACACATCGGCTAAGAATAGACGAATGAATAAATGTTTAAGGACATTCCAACACAAAAATACACATCGGCTAAAGATAGACGAATGAATGAATGTTTGACGACATTCCAACACACAAATACACATCAGCTAAGCACAGACGAATGAATGGATGTTTAACAACACTTCAGCACAAATATACACATCGGCTAACGATACACAAATGAATGAATGTTTAACGACACTCCAGCACCAAAAATACACATTGGCTAACGATAGATGAATGAATGGATGTTTAACGATACTCCATCGCAAAAATACACATCGGCAAAAGATAGATGAATGAATGGATGTTTAACGACACTCCAGCACAAAAATACACATCGGATAACGATAGACGAATGAATGAATGTTTAAGGACACTCCAGCAGAAAAAAACCCACATCGGCTAAAGATAGACGAATGAATGGATGTTTAGCGATAATCCAGCACAAAGATACACATCGGCTAAAGATAGACCAATGAATGGGTGTTTAACGATACTCCAGCGCAAAAAATACACATCGGCTAAAGATAGATGAATGAACGGATGTTTAACGACACTCCAGAACAAAAATACACATCGGCTAAAGATAGACGAATGAATGGATGTTTAGCGATAATCCAGCACAAACATACACATCGGCTAAAGATAGACGAATGAATGGGTGTTTAACGACACTCCATCACAAAGATGGCTGAATGAATGAATGTAACGACACTCCATCACAAAGATGGCTGAATGAATGAATGTTTAACGACACTCCATCACAAAGATAGATGAATGAATGAATGCTTAACGACACGTCAGCGCAAAGATACACATCGGCTAAAGATAGATGAGTGAATGAAAGTTTAACGACACTCCAGCAGAAAGATACACATCGGCTAAAGATAGATGAATGAATGAATGTTTAATGACACTCCAGCACAGAGTAATTTTGCAAACCTCATTTATGGGTTTATATACTGAAACGTATATTCCATTTGATTTGGTGCAATTTACATCGGCTAAAGATAGATGAATGAATAGATGTTTAACAACACTCCAGCACAACGATACACATCGGCTAAAAATAAATGAATGAATGAATGTTTAACAACACACCAGCGCAAAAATAAACATCGGCTACAGAGAGATGAATGAATGAATGTTTAACGACACTCCATCACAAAGATAGATGAATGAATGAATGCTTAACGACACTCCAGCGCAAAGATACACATGGGCTAAAGATAGATGAGTGAATGAAAGTTTAACGACACTCCAGCACAAAGATACACATCGGCTAACAATAGACGAATGAACAGATGTTTAACGACACTCCAGCACAAAAATACACATCGGATAACGATAGACGAATGAATGAATGTTTATCGACACTCCAGCACAAAAAAATACACATCGGCTAAAGATAGACGAATGAATGGATGTTTAACGATACTCCAGTACAAAAATACACATCGGTTAAAGATAGACGAATGAATGGATGTTTAGCGATAATCCAGTACAAAGATACACATCGGCTAAAGATAGACCAATGAATGGGTGTTTAACGATACTCCAGCGCAAAAAATACACATCGCCTAAAGATAGATGAATGAATGGATGTTTAACGACACTCCATCACAAAGATGGCTGAATGAATGAATGTTTAACGACACTCCATCACAAAGATAGATGAATGAATGAATGCTTAACGACACGTCAGCGCAAAGATACACATCGGCTAAAGATAGATGAGTGAATGAAAGTTTAACGACACTCCAGCACAAACATACACATCGGCTAAAGATAGATGAATGAATGAATGTTTAATGACACCCCCCACACAGAGATACAAATCGGCTAAAGATAGATGAATGAATAGATGTTTAACAACACTCCAGCACAACGATACACATCGGCTAAAAATAAATGAATGAATGAATGTTTAACGACACTCCAGCGCAAAGATACACATGGGCTAAAGATAGATGAGTGAATGAAAGTTTAACGACACTCCAGCACAAAGATACACATCGGCTAACAATAGACGAATGAATAGATGTTTAACTACACTCGAGCACAAAAAAATACACATCGGTGAAAGATAGATGAATGAATGGATGGATGTTTAACGACACTCCAGCACAAAAATACACATCGGCTAAAGATAGACGAATCAATGGATGTTTAACGATACTCCAGTACAAAAATACACATCGGCTAAAGATAGACGAATGAATGGATGTTTAGCGATAATTCACTACAAAGATACACATCGGCTAAAGATAGACGAATGAATGGGTGTTTAACGATACTCCAGCGCAAAAAATACACATCGGCTAAAGATAGATGAATGAATTGATGTTTAACGACTCTCCAGCACAAAGATGGCTGAATGAATGAATGTTTAACGACACTCCATCACAAAGATAGATGAATGAATGAATGCTTAACGACACGTCAGCGCAAAGATACACATCGGCTAAAGATAGATGAGCGAATGAAAGTTTAACGACACACCAGCACAAAGATACACATCGGCTAAAGATAGATGAATGAATGAATGTTTAATGACACTCCAGCACAGAGATACACATCGGCTAAAGATAGATGAATGAATAGATGTTTAACAACACTCCAGCACAACGATACACATCGGCTAAAAATGAATGAATGAATGAATGTTTAACAATACACCAGCGCAAAAATACACATCGGCTACAGATAGATGAATGAATGAATGTTTAATGACACTCCATCACAAAGATGGCTGAATGAATTAATGTTTAACGACACTCAATCACAAAGATAGATGAATATGCCTTAGTGTTTAAAAACTAGGGTGTAGGTGAACAATATGCCTTAGTGTTTAAAAACTAGGGTTTGTCCCTTTAACGCAAACCTTTTTTTAAAATATAAACGCCACAAACATTTAATACAGAGACAAAGATATTTTTGGAGGTATTTTTTGACATTACAAACATGGATGATGATGAGATGAATGGTGAAGCCGTTGTATTTCCATTAAGTTATTGGACTACTTGACAGTGTCGTGCTCCACGCTTGCTGTCAGTTGAGCTAGTTCGGTATCACCCGACCCCTGGGTACACGGAACTTGCAATGTATACCGGGTAATCATCCCCCATGTGGGGTCATCCACTCAGGAGACACACCCATAATCGCACCCGTGAAGTGGGCGAAACTCGTTGTATGTGGCTTTACACCTACCCATTGATCCTAGCGGTGCACTCACTCTGGGTTAGAGCCGGTATGAAAACTTAAAAATCCCCCATTGCTTAAGTTGGGATACGAACCCAGTACCTACCAGTATCAAGTCCGATGGCATAGCCACTCTCGACTTGGGACCCAGTGGAACTAGAAGTAGAAGCAGTTCTTGTACTCTGGAAATAAAACTAAAATAATAATTTTTAATGGTAATGGAAACGATTACAAGAAGGTATTTACACTTAGAAACCATGAACTTGAAAACGTAAAAGAATATAAATACTTAGGCTTAACTTTTACCAAAGTAAAGAAATTTAATATAACCAAAAAAAAAAATTAAAACAAAAGGCAATAAAAGCAATGTACTTTGTTCTATCAAAATCTAAAGATAACAACTTTTCAGTAGAATGTAAACTAAAACTATTTGACTCAATTGTACTTCCGATTCTTTTATATGGATGCGAAATATGGGGTTATGAAAATACTGATATTGTCGAAAATGTTCATATTACATTACTGAGGCATATCCTACCCATGAAAAAAGGTACTCCACTGTTCATGCTATATGGAGAATTAGGACGAAAACCCCTTAAACTGGTAATTTCTGGGCCCGAATTGTATCGGGCAAACGAACGAAATTATCATTTCTGCTGCACGAATTAATGTCATACGACTCAATTCTAAATGGATATAGCTATAAATGGATGGAATATGTGGAAGATATATTCAATAACTTGGGTATGACCAATATTTGGTTGACACAGAACTTTTCTTCTATAAAACTGCTTCTTGACCACGTAAAGCTAAGACAAAATGATCAATATCTACAACAATGGAATATTGATATATTTACATCATCAAGAGGTAAAACGTACGCTATATTTAAAGAAAATCTTAGCTTAGAGAAATATCTCATCATATTACCACAAACGTCCTGGACTACTTTACTAAAATTTAGAACATCCAACCATTATATGCCTATTAAAATAGGGCGCTGGACCAACACTCCAGTGGAACACAGAACATGCACCTTATGTAATACAAATGACATATGATATTATTTTCATTATTTATTAACCTGCACATTTTTCGTAAATTTACGTCACTCATTGTTAAAGCCATACTATGCAAATTAATAAAATAAATTATTGATAAATTCCATAAATCCTAAAACTACAGCTGCCTACAAATGAAAATATATACACTATCCATCATTGCCATTATATTTGTTTACGAATATGTATATATATATATATATATGTGTGTGTGTGTGTGTGTGTGTGTGTGTGTGTGTGTGTGTGTGTATGTATATGAATGTGTGTGTGTGTGTGTATGTGTACATGTATGTGTGTGTATGTATGCGTATATGTATGTATAAATATATGTATGTGTGTGTATGTATGTATATGAATGTGTATATATGTATGTGTATATGTATATATGTATACGTATATATGTATGAGTGTTGGCGTATATTTTTGTGCATGTGCAGTATCATGATTGTTACACACCATACATGGCTGTATTAATACCACTGCATATTACATTGTGAATTTATTACATATATGCATTGTACTGTATACATATATATTTATCTCCTGTAAAACCCATCTTGCCACTGTCAAATAGTGTTATTTCATATTCCCCATATGCCGTTGTGTAACGGCCTGGGAGAAATAAAGTTCTGTTCTATTCTTCTCTGTTCTGTCGTTGTCGATAGTATTTTAAAGACGAATGTATTGGCAATCATGTCAATCAAGCGAAGCGCGCCTGTCTCGGGTAGTCTTGGCTGGTGAGGATTATGGTAATAGCGGAACGAAAGGATCCTATGTTTGGTAGTCGGTGTTCGTCCGTGGTGGAGAGCCTCGCTACGTAATAATTTAATCGTCTCAAACTTTCGCTTTTCTGTTTATGTATCAGTTACCTTAGACTTAGATATGTTTTTAACTTGCTCATATACCTCTATGGTTTCGAGCACGCCTACCCCGAGTTATGTTAAAAAATGATACATCACAGATCGAGGAATCTGGGTAAGGATCCGGTAACGTGGGGTTTACCAGACCGGTGGTAAAACGTTCTGCTTTCTAGTCATCCAAGCAATCATGCGTAGGGTCCAGAAATGGTGGTGAGTGGCCAGATTTGAGAAAGAAAGTAGAGGTGCGAAGCGTAAATAATGTTATGTAAAATGTATTATATATATATATATATATATATATATATATATATATATATATATATATATATATATATATTCTTCAAAAAAGGTAGCGGAACTCTAATAAGAATTTACAATTGCCAAAATTGTAAGGTATATTAGCTGTGGGGAATGGTTATATGATAATAGTGAATTAATTGGGCAAACATTACAACCGATAGTTCAGTATTACAGTAGGTTTTTTGACCACCAAAGATCTTGAAGGACAATTGGGGTGAAAAGTGAAATTTGAAAGTTAACCTTTTTTTTATCAGTAAATCGCAAATTCAAACAATAAAAATGACTAAAAACAAAACAATAACAACTGTATGATCAACAGAATGAAAAAATTGACAGAAATAATGTTCCACAATGATTAATAGACCTTCCTGGAAATGGTCAAAATCGAGAATGACACCCTACGCACGTGTACGGGGCAATTGCGTGATGCACATGCAAACTATGGAATGTGTTTCGGTGTGTTGGTAAACAGACTTGAACGTTCTTTACTAGGAAAAACGAAAGAAATGCTTTATTTAACGACGCACTCAACGCATTTTAATTAAGGTTATATTGCGCCAGACATATGGTTCAGACCACACCGATTTAGACAGGAAACCCGCTGTCGCCACTCCATGGGCTACTCTTTCCGATTGGCAGCAAGGGATCTTTTATTTGCGCTTCCAACAGGCAGGATAGCACAAACCATGGCCATTATTGAACCAGTTATGGATCACTGGTCGGTGCAAGTGGTTTACACCTACCAATTGAGCCTTGCGGAGCACTCACTCAGGGTTTGGAGTCGGTATCGGGATTAAAAATCCCATGCCTCGACTGGGATCCGAACCCAGTACCTACCAGCCTGTAGACCGATGGCCTAATCACGACGCCACCGAGGCCGGTCTTTCCTAGGATGTCTGTGGCCAAAATGTATGTTCGGTCTAATAGTTGATATTAACATTAATATTTCAGGTTTCCCTTCTTTATTTGAAGAGTATTTTCCTTCCTTCCTTCCACTCAATATTTGTGTGGTCCTTAACCATATGTCTGACGCCATATAACCGTAAATAAAATGTGTTGAATGCGTCGTTAAATAAAACATTTCTTTATTTCCTTCCTCTTCCAATATTTGTGTGGTCCTTAACCATATCTCTGACGCAATATAACCTTAAATAAAATGTGTTGAGTGCGTGATTAAATAAAATATAATTTCCTTCTTTCCTTCCTCTCTCAATATCTGTGTGGTCCTTAACCATATGTCCTTCCTTAAGTTCCTGAACTGTTTTCATTTCAACTTATTTTCGTGCTTATATCCAATTAACGTTCAAGCACGCTGTCCTGGCCACACTTCTCAGCTATCTGTCCAGGACAGTGGATTAGTCAGAAAACAGAGAGTGTAGTAATCTTACACCTACCCACTGAGTCGTTAAAACTCCCTCTGGGCGTGAGCCGGTACCGGGCTGCGAACCCTCTACCTACCAGCCGTATGCCCGATGGCTTAACCACGACACCGCCGAGGCCGGTCCTGAACTCTATCAACGTGCCTGTATCCACTAAGCGATCTTAGCAATAAAACTAAAACTTGTTTTGTTATTTTCAAAGCGCTTTCCATTTTCTGTTGATTCATATACGAGGTATAGCTCTTTCCATACAATGGCGTTTTCGTATGAAAACCTGCTACATTATGCGCTTTCTAAACGTAGCGCCTTGCATTCATAATGAACCAATGAACAGTTCTGCCTAGAGTCGCGATTCCAGTGTATTCAGTTGGTTTCGGAGAAACGAACACCGCCGTTGTACATTTTCTCTTAGGCACTTTGTGTATTTCCATTCTGAGGGTAAGTAATGCATCTTATATATATATATATATATATATATATATATATATATATATATATATATATATATATATATATATATATATATAGAGAGAGAGAGAGAGAGAGAGAGAGAGAGAGAGAGAGAGAGAGAGAGAGAGAGAGAGAGAGAGAGAGAGAGAGAGAGAGAGAGAGAGAGAGAGAGAGAGAGAGATTATTACCAGTGTTTTTCGGTATCGTCAATATCATAACACAAAATGTATTATATATATACAGTATTTTTCCTGGTGTGGCTGGTATAGAGCTCTACCTCTTGGGGAGCCAGTATAAATATATATACCGTTACACCTTTTGTTACTACGCTAAGTTTCACGCTTTGAGCGATCATATTGATCAATTGATTAAGCATGATGATCGCTCATAGTCTGAAACTTTAAGTAGTAACAAAAGGTGTAACAGTATATATGTGCGTGTGTGTGTGCGTGTGTGCGTGGACAGATAAAATAGACAGACAAATATAATTTCATATTGATGATCTTAACCTACATGTGTGGAAATTTGTATTGGTGTGGTACATCTAAATAACTTTAGTTTTGATATTGAAATATTATGTCACTTTGTGTAATCTATTTCTGTATTAAAGAAACTTTTAACCATTTGCGAGAAATTTCTGGAAAACATATTAACTGTAATAGAATTTAAAAAAACCCCAACCTGTTTGCATATGTATTAAACGAGAAACACCAGCCGAACACTGTCAAATATTTAATCAATTCGGCTACCTAGTTAAAACAGCTTTCAGTCCAGTGGCACACATTTTGAATACACAAGTGGACTTATGGAAAATATCGATATGTATATGGTAATTCACAACAGAATTCCACTGTTTTAATCTTACACAAAGAGCTATTTATGTTGTCAGTGGTATAATTTCCTCTGCCTTTAAAGTGATACATGACACAGAACGTAATGACAAAATAATCCTACACCATTGAACAACTACTAAAGGACGACTGTGAATGACTTTTGTTTGCGTGGGCTTATTTTCTGTGAGTTCTTAAAGTCGTAGATAGAAAAGGTAGTGTCATACATTCGGAATATATGCGGGGCGGGGTGTAGCACAGTGGTAAACCACACGCCTGATGCACGGTCAGTTTAGGATCGATCCCCGTCGATGGAACCTTTGGGATATTTCTCGATCCAGCCAGTGCACCACGACTGGTATATCAAAAGCCGTGGTATGTGCTATCCTGTCAGTGGGAAGGTGTAAATATAAATCACTTTGATGCTAATCGAAGAGAGTAGCCCATGAAGTGTGAAAAGCGCGCTACCTCTCAATATATGTGTGGTCTTTCACCATATGTTCGACGCCATATAACCGTAAATAAAATGTGTTAAGTGCGTCGTTAAATAAAACATTTCCTTCCTTCCTTCCTCTCTCAATATCTGTGTGGTCCTTAACCATATTTCTGACGCCATATAACCGTAAATAAAATGTGTTGAGCGCGTGTTTAAATAAAACATTTCCTTCCTTCCTCTCTCAATACCTGTGTGGTCCTTAAGGATATTTCTGACGCCATATAACCATAAATAAAATGTGTTTAGTGTGTGGTTAAATAAAACATGTCCTGCCTTCCGTCCTCTCTCAATATCTGTGTGGTCCTTAGCCATCTGCCTGACGTCATATAACCGAAAATAAAATGTGTTGAGTACATGGTTAAATAAAACATTTCCTTCCTTCCTTCCTCTCCCAATATCTGTGTGGTCCTTAACCATATGTCTGACGCCATATTACCGTAAATAAAATGGGTTGAGTGCGTAGTTAAATAAAACATTTTCGTCCTTCCTTCCTCTCTCAATATTTGTGTGGTCCATAACCATATGTCTGACTAAATATAACCGTAAATAAAATGTGTTGAGCGCGTGGATAAATAAAACATTTCCTTCCTTCCTCTCTCAAAGTCTGTGTGGTCCTTAAGCATGTCTGACGCCATATAACCATAAATAAAATGTGATGAGTGTGTGGTTAAATAAAACATTTCCTGCCTTCCTTCCTCTCTCAATGTCTGTGTGGTCCTTAACGTTATTTCTGACGCCATATAACCGTAAATAAAATGTGTTGAGTGCGTCGTTAAATAAAACATTTCCTTCCTTCTTCCTCTCTCAATGTCTGTGTGGTCCTTAACTTTATGTCTGACGCCATATAACCTTAAATAAAATGTGTTGAGTGCGTCGTTAAATAAAACATTTCCTTCCTTCCTCTCTCAAAGTCTGTGTGGTCCTTAACCTTATGTCTGACGCCATATAACCATAAAGCTATAGTCCCACTGGGATCCCGGATATCCCCGGACCACCCCGGACCATAATCCTGGGTGGTCCGGGGCTTGAACTGTAGCGATGCCGGGGTGGTCCGGGATCATGCGGGACGGTCCTGGATAGACCGGGACAGTCCGGGGGTCGTCCCGGCAGTTTTAAACATGCTTAAAACTCCCGGGGTGGTCCATAAGGGTCCACCACGTTCGCCTCATCCTGGGTGATCCGTAGTGCCAACGTAGTGATACCGTATTGTCGCCGGGACAGTCCGTGATGTCATCTGGGGCGTCCTGGCTGATCCTGGGTCGTCCGGGAGTAATTTATTGACCCCGGATAAACACGGTGACACTACGGTTCATCACGGTGTCTTCACGGTGCTACTACGGATCTAACACGGACCAGCACGGACCAACACGGAAGAGCACGGAGTATCACGGATCATCACGGTGCTAACACGGTGCCACTATGGTGGTCCACGATTGTCCACGGAGGCTTCAAGGATATAGACAGGTGACCACGGTTCGTCCTGGGCCAAGGAGAAAAAGCATATAAATAGGTAGAATTTTCGGCTCGGAATCACTTCTTTTCTTCTACATCGTATGAACCAACATGGCTGAACAGCTGACCCGACTGAACCAACTCCGACTGATGGCATTGCAGCTGGAGTTGAACCAACAGCAGACGAGGAACATGATTCTGATTACTAATGAGCTTCATCGAGAAAGAAGAGTAAGAAACAGCGTGATGATGCTGAGAAATTATATGGAAAGAAAAGAAGAAAAATTTGGGTCCGAAAATGGTTACAAAGAAGACCGGTACTAGGGCAGTATGCCCGCCTGATGAAATAACTTGAGAAAGAAGATGTCAAAGACTTCCGTAACTTCCTTCGGGTGGATTACGAGTTATACCAAGAAATTTTACAACGCATCACCAAACAAGATACTTCATACAGAAAGTCTATATCACCAGGCTTGAAGTTGCGTTACCTTTCTGCAGGCGACAGCTACCACTCCCTGATGTATGGTTTCCGGGTAGCGCACAAGACCATTTCCAAGCTTATACGTGAAGTTTGTGAAGCCATTATTGCTGAATTTGCAGAGGAGCTTATCCCCTGCCCTACTACCACCGACGAATGGAAGGACATTGCCAAACATTTCTCTGACAAATGGCAATTTCACCATTGTCTCGGTGCCCTGGACGGAAAACATATCACCATTAAATGCCCCAAGGGAGGAGGATCCTTGTATTATAACTACAAAGGGTTCCATTCCGTCATATTAATGGCACTGGTGGACGGCGATTACAAGTTCACTTGGGTGGAAGTAGGAAGTCACGGATCTGCAGGTGATGCCCAAGTTTTCAACAACAGTGAACTGAAGGAAGCCATAGATAAGGGGGTCCTCCATTTTCCACCGTCTGATCCCCTTCCAGATGATGACACAGAAATGCCGTATTTCATAGCTGCAGACGACACTTTCGCCTTAAGGTCATGGCTGATGAAACCCTTCTCGCAGAGGCAGATGGATAACACCCAGAGGATATTCAACTACAGATTGTCGAGGGCACGTCGCATTGTCGAAAACGCATTCGGCATATTAGTCCATCGTTTCAGTTGTTTATTGACAACGATGCAACAGGAACCGGATACTGTGGCGTCCATCGTCTTGACGTGTGTGTGTCTGCACAACCTCCTAAGAAAGAGATCGCCGAAGCAGCATCGTAGGGACGCAGATGAAGAGGACTCCAATCACAACGTCATCCCAGGAGCCTGGCGCAATGTCACCCCTCTCCTGGACGGTCAGTCGGACTTCGCTAACAACACAACAGTTATTTTCATAACCTTGGTGTGGACACTTTCGTAGTATGTCCTCAGCAGAGTACCCGATTCCAGCCCCAGTTCAGCTGCCTTCTCGGCCCACACTCGGGTCTTCCTTTGAGTATTTTTATATTCTTTAAGTTGCTTCGTGTAAAGGAAGGGATTGGACCGTAGCCATTCCCCAAATTCGACCTCCTACTCGTCTGTGAGGATGACAGCGGCCTTCTTCTTCTTCTTTTCCGGGGCACTCATGGTAGGGACATCAGCATCATCTGGCTGACCATCTTGGGCATCTGTCGGAGGTGACGGCGACTGGGGAGAGCCAGCCGGCTCCTCAACGTCGGACAGCACTTCTTCTACCTCTACTGAAGGCTTCTTCTTCTTTGGGCAGGTCGTCACTAAACGTTTTTTCTTCGAAGTTTTTGGAGGCATGTTGAACGTCTTTCTTCTCTGGAATCTACAGGACAAATGAATTCAGACTAAAAATGCACGTATTTATAGCAAACATCAGCTGTTCCGGGGTGATCCAGGCCCATCCGTAGTGGCACCGTAGTGCTGCCGGGGTGATCCGTAGTGGCACCGTAATGACACCGGGGTTGTCCGGGGTGGCTGCAGGGATGGTCCGGGGTCATCCGGGATGGTCCGGGGTGATCCGTAGTGACACCGTAATGACACCGGGGTTGTCCGGTGTGGCTGCAGGGATGGTCCGGGGGGACACCGTGGCTCTATAGGGGGGACGGGCCTCGGTCGCGATTTTTTGCCAAAAATCCCCCGGATCAACCAGGATCATCAAGGACCGTGGTCCGGGATGATCCTGGATGGTCCGTGGTGGTCCGTACTTAGTGGTACTGGTGCTTAAATAAAATGTGTTGAGTGCGTCGCTAAATAAAACAGCTTCCTTCCTTCGTCTCACAATATCTGTGTGGTCCTTAACCATATGTCTGACGTCATATAACCATAAATAAAATGTGCTGAGTGCGTCGTTAAATAAAATATTTCCTTCTTTCTCTCCTCTCTCAATATCTGTGTGGTGCTTATCCATATGTCTAACGCCATATAATCGTAAATACAATGTGTTGATTGTGCGTCGTTAAATAAAACATTTCCTTCTTTCCTTCCTCTCTCAATATCTGTGTGGTCCTTAACCATATGTTCTTCCTTAAGTTCCTGAACTGTTTTCAATTTATCAACTTATTTTCGTTCTTATATCCAATTAATGTTCAAGCACGCTGTCCTGGCCACACTTCTCAGCTATCTGTCCAGGACAGTCGATTAGTGAGAAAAAAGAGAGTGTAGTGGTCTTACACTTACCCACTGAGTCGTTAAAAGTCGCTCTGGGCGGGAGCCGGTAGCGGGCTGCGAACCCTGTGCCTACCAGACGTATGTCCGATGGGTTAACCACGACACCACCGAGGGCGGTCCTGAACTCTATTAACGTGCCCCTATCCAATTAAGGTTCAGGGCCCCGTTCCACTAAGCGATCATAGCAACAAAACTAAAACTTGTTTTGTTATTTTCAAAGTACTTTCTATTTTCAATTTATTCATATACGAGGTATAGCTCTTTCCATACAATGGCGTTTTCATTTGACAACCTGCTACATTATGCGCTTTCTAAACCTAGCGCCTTGCATTCATAATGGACCAATGAGTATCGCTATGATCAAAGAAAGAAAGAAATGTTTTATTTAACAACGCACTCAACACATTTTATTACCGGTTATATGGCGTCAGACATATGGTTAAGAACCACATAGATTTTGAGAGGAACCCGCTGTCGCCACATAGGCTACTCTTTTACGACAGGCAGCAAGGGATCTTTTATTTGCGCTTCCCACAGGCAGGATAGCACAAACCATGGCCTTTGTTGAACCAGTTATGGATCACTGGTCGGTGCAAGTGGTTTACACCTACCCATTGAGCCTTGCGGAGCACTCACTCAGGGTTTGGAGTCGGTATCTGGATTAAAAATCCCATGCCTCGACTGGGATCCGAACCCAGTACCTACCAGCCTGTAGACCGATGGCCTAACCACGACGCCACCGAGGCCGGTCTATGATCAATGAGTCGCGATTCCAGTGTATTCAGTTGATTTCGGACAAACTAACACCGTCGTTGTACATTTTCTCTTAGGCATTTTGTGTATTTCCATTCTTGAGGGTAAGTAATGCATCTAATATATATATATATATATATATATATATATATATATATATATATATATATATAGATAAATAGAGAGAGAGAGAGAGAGAGAGAGAGAGAGAGAGAGAGAGAGAGAGAGTGAGGTTATTACCAGTGTTTTTTCGGTATCATATATTCAGAATAAAAAAATGTATTATAATGTGCGCGCGTGTTTGTGTGTGTTTGTGTGTGTGTGTGTGTGTGTGTGGACAGATAAAATAGACAGACAAATATAGTTTCATATTGATGATCTGAACCTACGTGTTGAAATTTGCACTTCTAAATAACTTTCATTTTGCTGTTGAAATATTATATCACTTTGTGTAATCTATTTTTGTATTAAAGAAACTGTTAACCATTTGCGAGAAATTTCTGAAAAACATATTAACTGTAATAGACCCCCCCCCCCCAAAAAAAAAAAAAAAAAAAAAAAAAAAAAAACAACAACAAAAAAACTACAACAAAACAAACACTGTTTGCATATGTATTAAATGAGAAACTTCAACCGAACACTCTCAAATCCGTGACAGGCTACTGCATAATATTTAATCAATTGTTCAATATACTTTATGAGACCCTGGATTGTGCTATCTAGTTAAAACAGCTTTCAGCCCATTCTGAATATACAAGTGGACTTACGAGAAATACCGATATGTGTTCCACTGTTGTAAATCTTGCACAAAGAGCTATTTATTTTGTCAGTGGTATAATTTCCTCTGCCTTTAAAGTCATGGGCGTACATAGGATTTTGAAAAGGGGGGTTCCAAAATAGATTGCAGAGATATTGGGCATATATTTCTATGTTGAGTAAATATAATAATGTCAGATATAATAAATTAT
>NC_054703.1:36880215-36900215 GCF_016097555.1 Gigantopelta aegis
ATGTCATCATTGTTTTTTTATCAATTCGGTGTTATAGTGTGGTCTGTATTTCTTAAAAAGCTACCCACTGTGATTGTTTTTAGTCACCAATCTTCCTTTCAATTTTGTTTTACTTATTTTGTTCTTATATCTAAATAATACTCTACTCTTCTGGTGTTAAAACTCGCTCGGGTGGTATCCGGTACTGTGTTGTGTACCCAATACCTACCAGCCTTATGTCCTGTGGCTTAACCATGACACCACCGAGGCCGGTCACAAATCATTGATAAAATCTCGCCAGTCAATAATGATACACTTTATATTTCCTCAAAATGATCTGAAGTGCAAGTGTTTTTAAACTATTGCCAACACACAAATAGACAGACAGACAAATATATACAGATAGACATATAGACATTGTCTTTTTTAAATATTATTGGCAACATCGTGCTATACATGGAAAAAGGGACAAACCAGCCACTCAGAAAGAGAGCTAGACAGTCAGAACATAGCATTTCACGAACAAAATCGGATAATCTCGTTACCTGGACATGTGATGTTTGTAATACAGGACACTGTTGATATACGTTTGTTTCTTGTTCCACAGTCTTTGCCGCCATTTTGTGGGGCTGGGTTAGTGCAAGTTCGTATCTGATATCTTCTTCGAGATCCCACACCACACGAGACACTACAGACACCTAGCTGACCGTAGCCCCAACTGCTCCAGCCTCCTTTGACAACTACAAATTCAAACGAAATACTTCTAACGCCAAGTTGTTGGAAATTAGACGAGTGTTTATATGAATGCAGTCTTGTGGTTGTGTCCACATTTCAACTTGGGTGGGATGTAGCTCACTACTAGAGTGCTCGCATGAAATGTAAAAGGTCACGTTCAAAGTTAACATTAAAACTATTAATTTAGGAGAGAACACCACAGGAATTTCAAAATTGATGTAATTTGCATATTTTGTTTAACCTTCTGCAAACAATTGTAATTCGGAATTAGTAAAGGTGTTCGTATCACTTGCTTGCATTAATATTTGGATTCAGCATACATTAAAACACTTAGTAATACTTTCTTCCAGATATACACATCGTTTTCACGTATCCATCCTACCAAGGCATTCATATTAGCTGTTACATTTAGTACCTAACGGAATAATATTTTTACTAGAGAGTTCTCATTACACGCAACGTGATAGGATTGCACACCAACATTCAGGTCATAGCTTCAATGCAGATGTTGTCAAAGAATACATTGTGTGAAAATGACATATGACAAGTAATAAGTGACTACAGTTTTTTTGAACGTACAGTTACCTTGTAAGTGGCAGAAGAAAAACAATGGGTTGACTGCAATGATTTTGAATTATCAACCCATAACCCTAAGAACCATTTTATCTTGCACCCATATCACACTTTAAAATGCTATTGTTTGTTAATAATAATAACTAATAGTAATAGTGTCGAAAGACTGGGTTATTTAAATATTACAAATATCAACCTAATTGAGTGGTGAGGTGTGGTGAGTGTGTGTATTTATATGTGCTCTCTCTCTCTCTCTCTCTCTCTCTCTCTCTCTCTCTCTCTCTCTCTCTCTCTCTCTCTCTCTCTCTCTCTCTCTCTCTCTCTCTCTCTCTCTCTCTCTGTGTGTGTGTGTGTATGTGCGTGTATGTGTGTGTTTGTGTTTGTGTTTGTTTTGGGTAAGGTTATATTTTCTGTTTGTGTTTTATGTATGTCATGTTTTTGTGTTTTCTGTCTATTTTTTGTTTTTCCGGGGGGGGGGGGGGGGGGGGTCACGCTAGGGTGTATCTAAAACATTTCCTGTATTAGTTGATAAATATTTAATAATTCATTTTTATGTTATTATTATTATTATTATTACTATTATTTAATTATTGTTAACTTGGGTATTTGTGTGTATTTGAATTACTTGTTGGTTTTGATGGTTTGTTGGTATTTTTTTGTATGCTGTTGTTTTTGTTTGTTTTTGTTTGTTTTGGGGGGGTTTTTTGTTGCTTATCTAGTTCATATTATTTTTTGTTGTCAATTTTAGGGTTGGACAGATTGAGACAAGGGTAAACACTAATTGCTGACAAAAACAATTATTATCACAGAAAATAATACGGTTTTAACATTTGCGTTGGGAATATCTAAATCATTACGTCTTAAAACATATACTCAAATATTGCAAAACACTACATGTACATATAAAAAACCTGGGTAATTTAGCTGCTACAAAAGCATCTCCATGTCATCAGTGTATGTTTATCAATGCCACGTGATATATATGTGTGGTCTGATATTTTCATTAAAAAGCTACTCCACTGTGTATTGTTTTAGTCACCAATCATTCCTTTCAATTTTGTTTTACTTATTTTCGTTCTTATATCTAAATAAGGTTCAAGCACGCTATCTTGGGCACACATCTCAGCTATCTAGTGGTCTTACATCTACTCATTCTGGTGTTAAAACTCGCTCTGTGTGGTATCCGGTACTGTGTTGTGTACCCAATACCTACCAGCCTTATGTCCTATGGCTTAACCACGACACCACCGAGGCCGGTCACAAATTATTGATGAAATCTCGCCAGTCAATAATGATACACTTTATATTTCCTCAAAATGATGTTAAGTACAAGTGTTTTTAAACTATTGGCAACACACAAATAGACAGACAGACACATATATACAGATAGACATATAGACACTATCATTTAAAAACATTATTGGCAACATCGTGCTACACAAGGAAAAGGGGACAAACCAGACACTCAGAAAGACGGCTAGACAGATAGACAGTCAGAAGATAGCATTTCACAAACAAAATCGGATAATCTCGTTACCTGGACATTTGATGTTTGTATTACAGGACACTGTTGAGATACGTTTGTTTCGTGTTCCACAGTCTTTGCCGCCATTTTTTGGACCTGGGTTAGTGCACGTTCGTATCCGATATCTTCTTTGAGATCCAACACCACACGTGACACTACAGACACCTAGCTGGTCGTAGCCCCAACTGCTCCAGCCTCCATTGACAACTATAAAATCAAATAAAATACCCCTGACACAAAGTTGTTTGAAATTAGACGAGTGTTTATATGAATGCAGTCTTGTGGTTGTGTCCACATTTCAACTTGGGTGGGATGTAGCTCACTACTAGAGTGCTCGCATGAAATGTAAAAGGTCACGTTCAAAGTTAACATTAAAACTATTAATTTAGGAGAGAACACCACAGGAATTTCAAAATTGATGTAATTTGCATATTTTGTTTAACCTTCTGCAAACAATTGTAATTCGGAATTAGTAAAGGTGTTCGTATCACTTGCTTGCATTAATATGTGGATTCAGCATACCTTAAAACACTTAGTAATACCTTCTGCCAGTTGTACACATCGTTTTCACGTATCCGTCCTAATAAGGCATTCATATTAGCTGTTACATTTAGTGCCTTACAGGGAATAATTCAGGAACATATGGAATCTTTCTACTAGAGAGTTCTCATTACACGCGACGTGATAGGATAGCTGTTACATTTAGTGCCTAACAGGGAATAATTCCAGACATATGGAATCTTTCTACTAGAGAGTTCTCATTACACGCGACGTGATAGGATAGCTGTTACATTTAGTGCCTAACAGGGAATAATTCCAGACATATGGAATCTTTCTACTAGAGAGTTCTCATTACACGCGACGTGATAGGATAGCTGTTACATTTAGTGCCTAACAGGGAATAATTCCAGACATATGGAATCTTTCTACTAGAGAGTTCTCATTACACGCGACGTGATAGGATAGCTGTTACATTTAGTGCCTAACAGGGAATAATTCCAGACATATGGAATCTTTCTACTAGAGAGTTCCCATTACACGTGACGTGATAGGATAGCTGTTACATTTAGTGCCTAACAGGGAATAATTCCAGACATATGGAATCTTTCTACTAGAGAGTTCTCATTACACGTCACGTGATAGGATAGCTGTTACATTTAGTGTCTAACAGGGAATAATTCCAGACATATGGAATCTTTCTACTAGAGAGTTCTCATTACACGTCACGTGATAGGATAGCTGTTACATTTAGTGCCTAGCAGGGAATAATTCCAGACATATGGAATCTTTCTACTAGAGAGTTCTCATTACACGTGACGTGATAGGATAGCTGTTACATTTAGTGCCTAGCAGGGAATAATTCCAGACATATGGAATCTTTCTACTAGAGAGTTCTCATTACACGCGACGTGATAGGATAGCTGTTACATTTAGTGCCTAACAGGGAATAATTCCAGACATATGGAATCTTTCTACTAGAGAGTTCTCATTACACGCGACGTGATAGGATAGCTGTTACATTTAGTGCCTAACAGGGAATAATTCCAGACATATGGAATCTTTCTACTAGAGAGTTCCCATTACACGCGACGTGATAGGATAGCTGTTACATTTAGTGCCTAACAGGGAATAATTCCAGACATATGGAATCTTTCTACTAGAGAGTTCCCATTACACGCGACGTGATAGGATAGCTGTTACATTTAGTGCCTAACAGGGAATAATTCCAGACATATGGAATCTTTCTACTAGAGAGGTCCCATTACACGCGACGTGATAGGATAGCTGTTACATTTAGTGCCTAACAGGGAATAATTCCAGACATATGGAATCTTTCTACTAGAGAGTTCTCATTACACGTGACGTGATAGGATAGCTGTTACATTTAGTGCCTAACAGGGAATAATTCCAGACATATGGAATCTTTCTACTAGAGAGTTCCCATTACACGCGACGTGATAGGATAGCTGTTACATTTAGTGCCTAACAGGGAATAATTCCAGACATATGGAATCTTTCTACTAGAGAGTTCTCATTACACGCGACGTGATAGGATAGCTGTTACATTTAGTGCCTAACAGGGAATAATTCCAGACATATGGAATCTTTCTACTACAGAGTTCTCATTACACGCGACGTGATAGGATAGCTGTTACATTTAGTGTCTAACAGGGAATAATTCCAGACATATGGAATCTTTCTACTAGAGAGTTCTCATTACACGCGACGTGATAGGATAGCTGTTACATTTAGTGCCTAACAGGGAATAATTCCAGACATATGGAATCTTTCTACTACAGAGTTCTCATTACACGCGACGTGATAGGATAGCTGTTACATTTAGTGTCTAACAGGGAATAATTCCAGACATATGGAATCTTTCTACTAGAGAGTTCTCATTACACGCGACGTGATAGGATAGCTGTTACATTTAGTGTCTAACAGGGAATAATTCCAGACATATGGAATCTTTCTACTAGAGAGTTCTCATTACACGCGACGTGATAGGATAGCTGTTACATTTAGTGCCTAACAGGGATTAATTCCAGACATATGGAATCTTTCTACTACAGAGTTCTCATTACACGCGACGTGATAGGATAGCTGTTACATTTAGTGTCTAACAGGGAATAATTCCAGACATATGGAATCTTTCTACTAGAGAGTTCTCATTACACGCGACGTGATAGGATAGCTGTTACATTTAGTGTCTAACAGGGAATAATTCCAGACATATGGAATCTTTCTACTAGAGAGTTCTCATTTCACGCGACGTGATAGGATAGCTGTTACATTTAATGCCTAACAGGGAATAATTCCAGACATATGGAATCTTTCTACTAGAGAGTTCTCATTACACGCGACGTGATAGGATAGCTCTTACATTTAGTGCCTAACAGGGAATAATTCTAGACATATGGAATCTTTCTATTAGAGAGTTCTCATTACACGCGACGTGATAGGATAGCTGTTACATTTAGTGTCTAACAGGGAATAATTCCAGACATATGGAATCTTTCTACTAGAGAGTTCTCATTACACGTGACGTGATAGGATAGCTGTTACATTTAGTGCCTAACAGGGAATAATTCAGGAACATATGGAATCTTTCTACTAGAGAGTTCTCATTACACGCGACGTGATAGGATAGCTGTTACATTTAGTGCCTAACAGGGAATAATTCCAGACATATGGAATCTTTCTACTAGAGAGTTCTCATTACACGCGACGTGATAGGATAGCTGTTACATTTAGTGCCTAACAGGGAATAATTCCAGACATATGGAATCTTTCCACTAGAGAGTTCTCATTACACGCGACGTGATAGGATAGCTGTTACATTTAGTGCCTAACAGGGAATAATTCCAGACATATGGAATCTTTCTACTAGAGAGTTCTCATTACACGCAACGTGATAGGATTGCACACCAACATTCAGGTCACAGCTTCAATGCAGATGTTGTCAAAGAATACATTGTGTGAAAATGACATATGACCAGTAATAAGTGACTACGTGTTTTTTTAACGTACAGTTACCTGGTAAGTGGCAGAAGTAAAACTATAGGTTGACTGCAATGATTTTGAATTATCAACCCATAAGCCTATGACAATCTTTTCTTGCACCAATATCACACTTAAAGATGATGTTGTTTATTAATAAAAAAAAACTATTAGTAATAGTGCCGAAAGACTGTGTTATTTAAATATTACAACTATCTGCCTAATTGAGTGGTGCCGTGTAGTGAGGTGAGGTGAGTGTGTGTATTTATGAGTGTATGTTATCATTTTGTGTTTTTTGTATGTCGTGTTTTTGTATTTTCTATAGTTTTTGTTTTTGGAGGCGGACGGTAGGGCGTGTTATTATTATTATTATTATTATTATTATTATTATTCAATAATTAATAACTTGGGTATCTGGGTGTATTTGAATGATTTGTTGGTTTTGTTTGGTGGTTTTTTCTTCTTTTATTTTTATTTTTTAATTTTAGTGGTGGACAGATTGATACAAAGGTAAACACTAATTGCTGAAAAAAAAACAATTATTACCCAAGAAAATAGTAAGGTTTTAACATTAGAGTTGGGAATATCTAAATCATTACGTCTTAAAACATATACTCGAATATTGCAAAACACTACATATACATATAAGAATAAAACTGGGTAATTTAGTTGCTATGAAAGCCTGTCCCCTTCGCCATTAATCAGGTTGATTAGTGAAATTACCGTTACTGTGCAGATAAAAGCACCATATTTGGCACAAGGCTCCCTTAGGGCCTATTAATTAATGTTAGCCTAGGAGCCCTCCGGAGTTTAAAAAAAATTCAAGATGGCCGACATCTATGACAAAATATCACATTTCTCGAGTCCTGGGAATCATAAGAAGTTCAGAGTGGTTGCATAATATTGGTTTTTGAGGTCACTGAACAAACTGAATCCGATTTTGAATATTGCAATACTACCAGTAGACCTACAAGCAGTTCCAACAAAGTAATTATGGAACTATAAACAGAAAATGGGTTCTTAATATTCCAATATGCTTGTATCTTTTCAGTGTGTGAATCCACATGGAGCTAAATTGGGATCGCTGTGTGATTTGCCAGCAAAACACGGCTGAACCCTTGAAGAGTCCCTTGCAGAGTCCTGGAACAAGAGATGACAAGGCAGATGCCTACACATCATTCCTGACCAACGTAGAACAGTTCCGGGCCATTGGTGCTCTTCCAGCTGAACTCTATTTTGAGAGTGATGAAACTGCTGACAATTTTGTTTCTCATTCTGCTTCCTGGCATAAATCTTGCCATTTGAAATTCAATAATTCTAAGTTGGCAAAGGCAAAGAAGAAGAGAGAGCACAACCCTGATGATGAAGAGAAAAGGTCCAGCAAGCGCAAATCACTAGATGTTCAAAAGTGTTTCTTCTGTGGGAAAGGCGAAGAGGAAAATGTTCTCCATGAAGTTTCAACATTTGATGCCGACAAAAATATCTGGGACATGATCAGAGAGCTAAACGACACCCTGCTTATGACTAGAATAGTTGGAGCATATCTAATTCCAATGGATGCAAAATACCATCTGACATGTTTGGTCAACCTTAGAAATCGCTACCGTAGTTACACTCGCAAGGCAGGCCAAACACCTAAAAACACAGATGAGAAAATGAACGAGTCTCGGGCATTTGTAGAACTGACCAGCTACATTGAGAAATCTGTGGATTCTGGAACTCTCCTCTTCAAGCTGAATGAGATTCACTATCTGTATGTGAATCGTCTTGAGGAACTGGGCATCAAGAAACTAGTCAACAAGACCAGACTGAAGAGTCATTTGCTAGAACGCTTCCCAGAGGCACAAGAACAGTATGATGGGAGAAATACTGTTCTTATTTTCAAGGAAAGCATGAGAAATATGTTGAAGGAAGCTCTGAAGAATCGAGACTTCTCAGAAGAGGCTGTTATTCTGGCCACAGCTGCTACGATAGTCAGAAAAGACATCTTCAGCCATCAAGGCTTCAAATTCACTGGTTGCTTCCCGGAAGAATGTCAAGAAGACTCACTGCCCTCAAGCCTCAAGTCTCTTGTCTCCATGATCTTGAATGGTCCCAACTTGAAAGATCAAGACAAGCATGACTCCCAGGCTTGCCTGACCATCGGCCAGGGCATCGTTTACAATACAAAGAAACGAACATCTCCTACTGCTGTGAAGACCAGACACACTTTGAAACGTGAGCCACCCCTCCCCATCTACATTGGCATCAATGTGCATGCACTGACCAGAAGCAAGAAACGCATCAAGCAGTTATACCACCTAGGCATAAGCATTTCTTATGACAGAATTATGGAGATTGAGGACTGGATCGCCACTTCTACCTGTGAACGCTTTGTAGAAGATGGATTGGTGTCTCCGGCTAGCCTTCGGAAAGGGTTGTTCACTGTTGGCGCCCTGGACAACCTAGACCACAACCCCAGCTCAACCACTTCCCTGACCTCATTCCATGGGACTGGAATCAGCCTTTTCCAGTTGCCTACCAAGACCAAACCTGGTGAGAGCAGACCACCTGGTATGATACCACCTTCTGGAAATGAAAAGCACACTCTTCCTGACAGCTACGCCTCTGTCCCAGCTGTAGCTTTGAAGACCACTGCTGTTGCCGTGCCAGAGTGTGACGTAGTTCCAGTCGAGAGCTGCTTAGATGAGGCCAGAGCAGAGGAACACAGCTGGGTAGAGCATGCACTGCCACTTCTAGAGACAGAAGAACTCACCATTGGAGATGCCATTGCCTATCATGCCTCTATGCAACCTCCGGTAGAAGACCCTCCAGCACAATGTGCACTCCTTCCTCTGTTATGTGAGAAGTCTGCCACTCCTGCTATGATCAAGCATGGCATGGATGTCGAGAGACAAGCTGTCGAATTTCTGAATCCAGGACAAATCCCAGTCACTACATTTGACCAGCCTCTGTTTTACCTGGCAAAGTTTGTACAGTGGAAATGGCCAGACACTCATGGTGAGAGAGTGCATGTGGTTATGCTAGGTGGTCTGCACACAGAAATGGCACTCTGGAATATACTCGGGGATGTCTTGGAAGGTTCTGGCTGGACTACAGCCCTCACAGAGGCAGAGGTAGCATCCTCTGGCACGGCTGACTCGTATCTGAGGGCAGCACACTTAACTCGAACCAGGCATGCCCATCAAGTCACTCTCTTGACCCTGCACAATATCCAAAGGGAAGCTGTAATGCTCAGCGAGGGCCCCAAAGATGAAGAGTCTGTCACGGCTTGGAGAGACGACATGCTGAAGAAGAGTCCTACTTTCATGTACTGGGACCTGATCATGAGGTATGAAACCCTCATTCTCATCTTCATCAGAGCTCACAGAGAGAAGAATGTTCCTCTGTATGTGGAAGTCTTGGAGGAACTCACACCACTGTTTGTTGCCTTGGATCATGTGAACTACTCATGGTGGATGCCTGTCCACATCAGGGATATGAAGTCCTTGCCCGACACTATCAAGGATGAGTTTGAGAAGTGTTCTCACTGGGTCCTTTCCAAGACTACAAACAAATTCTCTGCGATCCCATTTGATCAGGCTCACAAGCAGGAGAACAAGATTGTGAAAGGTTCAGGTGGTGCTGTTGGGCTCACAGAAAACCCCGTTGCTTTTCGACGATGGATGCTCTCGGGACCAGAGATGGCCAGGATGCTGAAGCAATTTGAAGAAGAATACCTTCCCGATGATGACACAGAGATCCCGGAGAACTTCCAGCACCATGAGCAGGGTCTCTCAACACAGAAGACCTTGCAGAGACAGGTTGCCAGCCTCTCCGATACGATCAGACGAATGGGCAATCCCTTCTTGGATGATTTTCCAGATCTAGTAACTCTCAACAGTCGCAACTGTGCGGATGAATCAGTGGTAGCCGCATTGCGCATCTTAGAGGATACAGGCAAGAAACAGTACAAGGACTTCGTCAAGAATGTGCTTGATGTGCGCAACCACTCTATCCATGACCAATAAAGAGAAATTCTCTAGCACTATTCAGGAAGCCTCGACGTAAGGCAACATCTAAGCAGGGGAAGAAAATCAAAGTGCTTCAGAACAATGTGGCACTCTTTGGCCAGCTATACATATCTATGCAGAACCGGGATGGTGATTTGGCCGAGTTCTTTGCACATGATATACAGTCCTTCCCTCCTTCTCTCTCAGACTTTGACAAGCTTCATTTGCCAAGCACGAAGTCTGACCTGCTGAAATGTCTTGAGCAGCCTGGTCAATCAGAGCCACCTTCAACCTAAGACTGCAAAGTCCTGGATGGTGCCGTGATCATGCACTGCCTGCCCACTACCAGTGTCAGCACCTTCCATGAATATGCAGACGGGGTTTTCATCCCTTACCTGGAGAAGCAGCTGCAGAATGCCACGAGGTTGGATGTTGTGTGGGACACATACATCCGAGACAGTTTGAAGGAGTCTATCCGGGAAAAGAGAGGCAAGGGTGTGCGCAGAAAAGTGTCTGGTGAGAGCAAGCTGCCAGGCAATTGGATGGACTTCCTCCGTGACCCAATCAACAAGAAGGAGCTGTTTGCCTTTTTGACTTCCAAGGTTGAAGAGTTCAACTGGCCACCAGCCAAAGCTGTATATGTCACATCAGGACAAGCTGTGGCATCCATTGGTGCCAGCATCCCCATGCAAAACTGCAATCATGAAGAGGGTTGTGGTTCATGTGCTACATGCACTGAAACAGGGGAGAAAGACTATCCATGTGCGTACTGTGGACACAGATGTTGTAGTCATCCTTGCTGGCACATTCCATGATGTGATTGCAACTCAACCTTTGGCCGACATCTGGGTGGCCTTTGGCATGGGCAAGAATTACAGGTTTTACCGCATCAGTGCCATCTGCGCAAGCCTAGGGGAGCCACAATCACTAGCATTACCTGTGTTCCATGCATTTTCAGATTGCGACACAAACTCTGCCTTCAACGGCAAGGGCAAGAAGTCCGTTTGGCAGGCCTGGCAGGCCTATGAAGACATCACAGAGACATTTGTGTATCTGGCCGGTCATCCCTTCCAGATGCTGGATCTCGACGACGACCCTTTCATAAAGCCCGAGAGACTGACTGTTATCCTGTATGACAAAACCAGTCCTTTGAGCTCTGTCAACGAGACAAGAAGGGAACTCTTCTGCCATAAAAATCGAGCAATGGACAATCTGCCACCCACCAAGGATGCGCTACTCCAGCATGTCCGACGGGCAGTGTATCACGCAGGAATCTGGACGACCAGCACACAGACACAGCTAGTGGTTCCTTTTCCACAGGACTTTGCCTGGACCAAGGTATCAGAGTCATGGGTACCAGTTATGATGACAATTCCAGAGATTTCCAGATCATGCAGTGAGCTTATCAAATGCTCCTGTAAAGGAGACTGCTCCAACTGCAAATGCGGCAAAGCAAATCTGGACTGCACACCACTTTGCAAGTGCAAATGTACTCTATAGAACATTGTAAACTGTATGTTACTTTAATAGACATCACAGAACAATGCCACATACTTTGTAAGAAACTGTGAGTTTTTTTACACATTGTATTCCAACTCAACTCCATGCAATGGCCTAGTCTCCATGGTGTGAGATAGTAAGGAAAATTGAGAACTACTTGGTGGCCTACGAATAAAGCATTGATGTTATTTGCTTGAAAATTGAGTTTTGTCTATACAATTCAAATGTAGTTATTCTAATAAATGCCCTGAACATTTTTAATTTCATCGTGACTAGTACAAGGCCAGTTATTGAAATACATGATTCACTATTATTCACTTTATTGGGTGATATCATTTCCTTTTCAACCAGAAGAGGGTGAATGTTATTGGAAATTTGCCATTTATTGGAATAATGACGGTATTTATAATATTTTAAAAATGTATCGGTACTATTATAATGTCCAAAGTAACATTCAACTACCTAAAAATCACAAATTTGGGAACCACCCTGGACTTTCAATGACTCCCTAGACTCGAGAAAAGTGATATTTTGTCATAGATGTCGGCCATCTTGAATGTTGGTGTTTTACATGAAATTTTTTTTTAAATCCGGAGGGCTCCTAGGTTAACATTAATTAATAGGCCCTAAGGGAGCCTCGTACCAACTATGGTGCTTTTATCCGCCCAGTAACGGTAATCATTAAATATAACGCTAAGCCACCTGACTAATTGTATGTTTATCAATGCCACGTGCTACATAGGTGTGGTCTGATATTTTCATTAAACAGCTACTCCACTGTGTATTGTTTTAGTCACCAATCATTTCTTTCTTTTTTTTTTACTTATTTTCGTTCTTATGTCTAAATAAGGTTCAAACACGCTGTACTGGGCACATATCTCAGCTATCTGGGCTGTCTATTCAGGACAGTAGGTTAGTCGCTAGTGATAGAGAAGAGGGTGTAATGATTTTACCCATTCTGGTGTTAAAACAGACACTCAGAAAGACAGTCAGAAAATGATATTTCACGAACAAAATAGGATAATCTCGTTACCTGGACATTTGATGTGTCTATTACAGGACACTATTGAGATACGTGTGTTTCCTATTCCACAGTCTTTGCCGCCATTTTGTGGAGTTGGGTTGCTGCACGTTCGTATCTGATATCTTATTCGAGATCCCACACCACAAGTGACACTACATACACTTAGCTCACCATAGCCCCAACTGCTCCAGCCTCCGTTGACAACTATAAAGTACAAATAAAATACTTCTGACACAAGGTTGTTGGGAATTAGTATTGGGAGTTTGTATATCATCGCAGTCTTGTGGTTATGGACACACATTTCAATATGGGTGGGATGTAGCTCACTAATAGAGTACTCGTATGATGTGCGATGAGTCACGTTCAAAGTTTATTTTAAAAATATCATCTTATCTTGCCCCTATGTACCATGTCTTTCTGACCATATAACACACTAGAATTGTTGTTGTTTATTAATAACAATAACTAATAGTGTCTGAGACGCAAATAAGTTATTATTATGTTGGAAATTATATACAGTAATACAGTGTGTTGCATTGTCTATGGAAGAGAATGTATCACAATATAGGGATAACGATTGTCTCACAGTAATACAGTGTGTTGCAGTATCTATGTAAGAGAATGTATCACAATATAGGGATAACGATTGTCTCACAGTAATACAGTGTGTTGCATTATCTATGGAAGAGAATGTATCACAATATAGGGATAACGATTGTCTCACAGTAATACAGTGTGTTGCAGTATCTATGGAAGAGAATGTATCACAATGTAGGGATAACGATTGTCTGACAAGTAATCTGAACCCACAAGAAAATATCAATCAGGTGTGTGTGTGTGTGTGTGTGGGTGTCTATGTGTGTATGTGTGTGTTGTGCTGTTGTGTGTGTTTGTGTGTGCATTTGTGTGTATGAGAGTTTGTGTGTGTGTCTGTGTGTGTGTGTGTACCGGCCTCGGTGGCGTCGTGGTCAGGCCATCGGTCTACAGGCTGGTAGGTACTGGGTTCGGATCCCAGTCGAGGCATGGGATTTTTAATCCAGATACCGACTCCAAACCCTGAGTAAGTGCTCCGCAAGGCTCAGTGGGTAGGTGTAAACCACTTGCACCGACCAGTGATCCATAACTGGTTCAACAAAGGCCATGGTTTGTGCTATCCTCCCTGTGGGAAGCGCAAATAAAAGATCCCTTGCTGCTAATCGGAAGAGTAGCCCATGTAGTGGCGACAGCGGGTTTCCTCTCAAAATCTGTGTGGTCCTTAACCATATGTCTGACGCCATATAACCGTACATAAAATATGTTGAGTGCGTCGTTAAATAAAACATTTATTTATGTGTGTGTGTATGTCTGTGTGACTGTGTGTACGTGTGTGTGTATGTATGTGTGTGTGTGTGTGTGTGTGTGTGTGTGTGTGTGTCCGGGTGTCCGTGTGTGTATGTGTGTGTGTATGTGCGTGTATGTATGTGCGTATGTGTGTGTCTTTGTTTTTGTCTTTGCTTGTGTGTGTTTGTGTCTTTGTATGCGTGTATATGTGTGTGTGTGTGTGTGTTAGTGTGAGTACGTGTGTATGTATGTGTATGCGTGTCTGTATTTATGTGTGTGTGTGTGTGTCTCTCTCTCTCTCTCTCTCTCTCTCTCTCTCTCTCTCTCTCTCTCTCTCTCTCTCTGTGTGTGTGTGTGTGTGTGTGTGTGTGTGTGTGTGTGTGTGTGTGTGACATTTAGCATATATATATATATATATATATATATATATATATATATATATATATATATATATATATATATATATATATATATATATATATATATATACTGAACAGCAAAAGAAACGCGAGGTTCAAATTTATACGGGACTAGTTTGCAAATGTGGAGTTAGAATTTGTAAGTATTATATTAACTGTTAATTCTCAAAACCCGACACTGACTCTTAACGGTTAACAAATTTATTGTTTTAATTCACAATCAACTGAATTTCAACATAATTAATTTAAAATTATTAATTTAAAAAAGCACAAAGTCAATATCGTGTATGTCCACCGTTGTTTTCAATCACTGTGGCACATGGGCGTGGCATGGATCGAAACAGGTTCCTTATGAAGGCTCTAGGAATGGTGTTGTAGGCATGTAACACAGCATTGGTCAATCCTTGTAATGTGGCTGGGATCACGTGACGTCCATGGATCCTACGTCCAATTTCATCCTACAGGTGTTCTATGGGATTTAAATCGCGACTTAAATTGGCCAGTCCATTGTAATGATGTTGTTCTGAGCTAGGAAGTCCCATGTCAAACGTGCACTGTGTGCTCTGGCGTTGTCTTGTTGGAAAACCATTCCACGTCGGCCAGCCGTTAATGGCACAATTACAGGCTGGAGCACTTCGTCAATGTAGCGGCGAGCTGTCAATTCCCTACCACGACCAACACCATTGTTCTGCAAGATTACAGATGGAACTCGATGTCCCCAACGTATTGCACCCCATAACATCAATGACGCACCTCCCCAACGATCACGTTCAAGGACGCATGCATCTCTGAAGCGTTCTCCGTGACGTCTCCATATACGAACTCGACCATCAGCCCTATGTATGCAAAATCTGCATTCGTCTGAAAAAAATGACTTGTTCCCATTGCCGATTTCTCCAATTCTGATGAGCCCGCGCCCAGTTAAGTCGAGCCAATCGGTGACGTCTTCTTAGCATGGGACCAACGTAAGGACGTCTGTTGTGTAGTCTTGCCTGTCTCAAACGGCGACGAACGGTATCACTGCTGATTGGTCTGTTTTGTATGCCAATGGTCTGCTGAGCTGTCGACGATGCTGTCAAGAAACGATTTCGTAGGTGTGACGTCACAATGTATCTGTCCTGTCTAGCTGACGTCACCCTCGGTCTTCCGCTCCGTGGTAGATCAGCAACCGTGTTGGTAAGTTGGTGTCGATGGATAAGTCTATGTATTGTAGACTGGTGTACGCCAACATGTCTGGCAACTCTTGGGACAGTCCATCCGGCTTGTAAACAGCCTATTGCTAGGTTTCTGTCAGCTATGCTAAGTCGTGCCATTGTGAAAGCACAATTAAATACGCTCCGACAAAACGCTATGGATTTGTTTCGTCTTTTATACCCAATGGGCTGTTGAAAACACCAACTTCTTGAGTTCTTACCTTTGCACGGACCTCTCGAGGAACGTGTGAGAAGTGCGTTTGTTCGTTATTAAAAGTAATCAAAAACACATTAACATGCTGCATGTTATTCAATTTAAAGTAGCAACCTATTAAAATAATGTTGCTTTTTCTGTAATTAATAATATTTCTTTAAATTTTGATACAAGCAACTGTTTGAATAGGTTTTAAAATTCTCGCGTTTCTTTTGCTGTTCAGTATATATTTATATATATATATATATATATATATATATATATATATATATATATATATATATATATATATAATATATATATATGTATATTGGTATACCAGTATATGGGTGATTTTAAACAATCCTACTGTATGAAGCTATAGCATAATACGTATGACACTTTAGAACATTGAACGCTACTGCGGATTTTATTTGGATAAACTACTTACTAGTAAAATGTTACATGGTAAAAACATTGATGTCAAGAAATGGTGTACCATTTAAAAGCTAGTCAACATTTAATGAAAGTGAAGGCTGAGTACCCAAACGTTTTCTTCTACCACACACAAAGGTAAGTTTAGACTCAAATAAAATAAAATGTACTTCATTTTTTCTTTTTCTTCGTTCTCTCCAATAATTTCAGATTTCCTTTTTTATGTCTTTCACTTGCAACCCTAGATATATTAATCTATATGTAAGTGTCTCTCCTAGAAAGTAGACAGCAGTCGTAGGACAAGTTCGCCAGCACAAGAGCATTGAATGGAAAGCTCGACATATTGGGGCAAATCTAACACTCCAAGAACTAAATAAGTATAATACGTGAATCGTGGTCTGTGCAGAATACAGAGTTGAATGGGCATTAGGCATATGGGAGGGCAGCCATTCATGAGAAGATCCTTTATTGGAAATTTGATCCCTCTTGCACTGCCACAAAGAGGATTGCCACTCCCAGACTAGTTTACTAAATAAAAACTATCACATAACAGCTGTCATGATATGTACTCATGAATCACTGCCACAACAGTGATGATATCAAGTGTTTGCGAAAGATGAGCATATCCAAAGTGACACATTCTGGGAGAATGACCCATATATAATTATGGAATGATTTTTGGAATGTTTTACCAATACAACTTTGTAGTTTGAGAGACATTGCCAGAACAGTCATATTTTAAAAGTACGTTTGAATATCTACTGTTTGGATATTTGAGGAGGAGACGCACTGACACTACACAGACTACGTCTACTGAAAAACAGCAAGTGATCTTCTATATGCACGTTCACTTAAACAGGCGCAGGATTTAGCGCAGTCGCTACAAGGCTGTCGTGAGGTACTTGTGACATAGGATCGAAATGCTCTGCGAACCCATGTGTCGAACATATTGTTGTAGTTTAAATTTAAATGTTTATACTTGGATTATGATTCATGAGTGAGCACAATGTGTTGGAAAACAGTTCGTTCTCAAATGTACTCACCGTCTGGACCTGCAATTAAAAAGAAACAAATAATATTACAAGTTATTGTTATTTTGGTAATTACATTCAGAAATACACTATCAACTACTGTTGAAATGTTTAGTGTAACCATGTCCGTCTTGCATTGTCCATAAAACTCAATATAAATAAAGTAAGGATAAAGACTAGGGCAAGTAATCTGAACCGACATAGGCAGTAACAACATCAGTGTGTGTGTGTGTGTGTGTGCGTGTGTGCGTGTTTGTATGTGTGTGTATGTATGTGTGTATGTGTCCGTGTATATGTGTATGTTTGTGTCTCTGTGTATGTGTGTGTGTCTCCTTGTGTGTGTGTGTGTCTGTATGTGTATGTATGTTCGTGTGTTTGTGTGTGCCTGTGTCTGTGTGTATGTGTATCCACGTGTGTGTGTATGTTCGTGTGTGTGTGTGTGTGTGTGTGTGTGTGTGTGTGTGTGTGTGTGTGTGTGTGTGTGTGTGCTTGTGTGTGGTATTTCATTGTTTACGTTTAAAATGGCATATTCACCTGATCCCAGACAGAAGACATGGCTATAAAGTATAAAACCGTATGGTTACAAAGAAGCTACTATGCAAAGTGACACATTCTGGGAGAATGGGCCTATAAAATCATGGAATGATTTTCGTAATGTTTTACTCATATAACTTTGTAGTTTGAGAGACATTGTCGGAAAAGTAATATTTTAAAAGTATTTTGAATATCTACTTTTTGGATATTTGAGGAGGAGACGCACTGTCACCACACAGACTATGCCTACTGAAAAATAGCAAGTGAGGTACTTGTGACATAGGATCGAAATTCTCTGCGGACCCATGTATCGAACATATTGTACTTTAAGTGTAAATGTTTATACTTGGATTATGATTGGTGAGTGTGTCCTATTTGTTCACAAACCGTTCATTCTCAAACGTACTCACTGAGTTGATCTGCAATTAAAAAGAAACAAACTATATTACTATTCAGTACATATAGTAATAAGCAAACACATTATTATTTGTTTGGGAATTATATTCAGTAATACACTAACTACTGTTGAAATGTGTAGTGTAACCACGTGCGTCTTGCAATGTCCATAGCACTCAATATGCACACTATAAGGATAAAAACTAGGGCAAGTAATCTGAACCCACAAGAAGGTAACATCAGTGTGTGTGTGTGTGTGTGTGTGTGTGTGTGTGTGTGTGTGTGTGTGTGTGTGTGTGTGTGTGTAGTTGTGTGTGTGTGTAGTATTTCAATGTTTACCTTTAAAATGGTGCATGGTATAGACATTGATGTCATAAAATATTATATATATTCACCTGCAAAAAAGGTTAAGCACAAAAATGGAATTTTACAATGACTAATAAAACAAGTGTCGCCAAGACATTACTGGCAAAATGAGCTGCGAAAAACTAATTTGATTTGTAAGAACAACCCATTGGCAATAAGAAAACAGAACATTTGTATTAGATTTCGGATTTTCCAATCACTATATTGTCACATAATCACCGGTACTGTTTAACTCCAAAACATATCACTTCAAAGTACAGAGCTGCAGAGTCCATAAAACAATATACGGTGGTTATTTGGGAGTTAAAATGTTACTTCCGGTCTCTAGATAACATCCTTAGTTGAAAGGTTCAGTATCGAGTAAACTCTCCATGTGTCCGGATGACTGCTACCAACCTCCGTCTCATCCATCCAGTTAAGCGACGGATTTCTTGAAGGGGCAACTGCTGCCACTCCCGATGCAAAGCTGCTTCCAATTCATACACATTCTGTACAAGTGTCTCCACTGACTGTATACGGCGCCCGATAATGTCCAAAATGTGCTCCAGCAGATTAATATCAGGACTCGTGGCTGGCCAAGTCAGAGTGGTTACAGCGTTGTTTTGGAGGTAGGCTGTTACTGCCCGGGAACGATGGAGTCTAGCCGTTGTCAACCATGTACACAGACCTTGTGGCGAGTGGGTCGTTGTCGAAATGAGGGACAACAACTGGTTCCAGGACATCTGGAATGTACTGATCACCTGTGAGATTGCCTTCTGTGGTGACAAATTCAAGCTTACACCCCCAAACCATTACTGATCCTTCCCCATAAGGAACACATGGCCTGATGTTATTGGATGTATAGACCATATTTCTCTAGCTCCAGACCCTTACTCGACCATCCGTGACATGCACCAGACATCTGCTTTCATCCAACCAATGGATTCTTCGCCATGTTCTCAGATTCCAAGCCCTTCATGTTAAACACCATGCCAATCATATTCTCCAATGGTAATCTGCTAGTAGGGGGCGTTTGATGACCCTTCTGAATGCATATCTTGCTGATTCCAAGCGGTTCCTCAAGGTTCTCAAGGACAGACGTCGATTGGGCAGCCACTGATACATTAGGACAGAACTTGTTGCAAAAGGCTGTAGTCGTACTAAACGTCACATGACGTCGTCCGGACCGAGGGAGGTCCACCACATCATTGATTTGCCCATGTTCCCTCCACCAATCGACTGATGACTGTGTGATGGTAGCCAAGTTGACCCCCAATATCTTTGAATGGCATCCCTGTGGAATGC
>NC_054703.1:36905215-36952715 GCF_016097555.1 Gigantopelta aegis
CAATAATATGCATTTCATATCTATCTGTAAACGTTTCAACATATTTGTTTTCATATTCCTCATAAGACAGTACATAAAAGGACCAAAAGGCCTTTAGTGCACAAGTCGTGTAGCACCTGATGATTCTTGTTTCTTTATCTATTATACTTTTAGTCAGGGGTTTGAAGGTAAACAACTGTCGACGCTGATTCACATTATATAACAATTTTGGTATTTTTAGTTAATTATGCAACGATTATATCTAGTATAAATTAATTTGTTATTGTATATCAAAATTAGATATTAAAAAATCATTCTGACAATACTGCTACTGCAATGCATGTACCTTACCGAGCTCCATAAAGTTCATGGGACATAACTGTCAAAAATATGTCATTTAAAACAAATTCCATTAAAGTCAAATTTGGTCACAACTCCACCATCCACCCCCCCCCCCCTGCCCAAAAATATTAATTAAATAAATAAAAATTAAAAATAAAAATTAATTAATTAATAAAAATAATAAAAAATAAAAATAAAGGCGGAGTAAATCCCCATACTACTTAAATATGAACTGTAAAGCTATTCACAAAATATCTGCTAATATATTGGGGCATTGCGAGAAAAGGTCTGGGAAAAAAGAACATTGATCCTTTTGTAGAAGTTTTCTTTTATGACATTAGTCTCAAATAAATAATCTACAAAAGTTTTACGTTTAGACAGTAGTCTCAAATAAATAAATCTAAGTGTCAAAAATAATTTTTAGTTCAACCAGTCTTTTAGATAACAAATAATGTATCATGAGTGGCTGTTGAAGACAGTGAATTCCCATCCCAAGAAATACAACTTGTCCAGAATAGAATACAACTTTACCCTAAGAGTAATATTTTGTATCAACATTTCGTGATTTCCTTTTAAAAGCTCTTCTATAGGTGTATTATTTTGTCCATACGACGGCAGTCTATTGTTTTCAGAGAATCGGTTTCATATGATATAATGCATCTAGGTTTGCAATCTGGGGGGAAATCAAAGAAGTAAAGAACAGGGCTTTATCCTAGAATAAAAACCGTTTTGCCTTTTTATGGAATACTCTCCAAGGACTCCACGTTCACCTATTATGTATCAGCGACGTTATGTGTAACTCAATGAAAATGTTGCATAGAATTTTGGTTCATTGTCTTGGATTATTTTCCAATCATTTCAGAATGTCCGATGCCTCACCATCTTTTATGATGTTGACCACCTATCAGACCCTATTCTGTCAAAAGTTGATAAACAAAACTATTTAAAGATCGCTGCCTGGTCTTCAAACGGATTTACCTGGTCCCAGACATAAGCCATGACTGTAAAGTATAAAATATTATCTTTAGAAAGGCACTAATATGGAAAGTGACATATTCTGCGAGAATGGGCCATATATAATTATGGAATGTTTTTCATAAAGGTTTACTCATACAACGTTGTAGTTTGAGGGACATTGTCAGATAACTAATATTTTAAAAGTACTTTTGAATATCAACTTTTTGGATATTTGAGGAGGAGACGCACTACCACAACACAGACTACGTCTACTGAAAAATAGCAAGTGATCTTCTATATGTATGTTCACTTAAGCAGGCACAGGATTTAGCGCAGTCGGTACAACGCTGTCGTGATGTACTTGTGACATAGGATTGAAATGCTCTGCGAACCCATGTGTGGAACATTTTGTTGTACTTTAAGTGTAATAGTTTATACTTGGATTGTGATTGGTGAGTGTGCCCAATTTGTTCAGAAACAGTTCATTCTCAAAAGTACTCACCGAGTGTAACTGCTGCAATTAAAAAGAAACAAACAATATTACTATTAAGTACACATAGTAACAAGCAAACACATTATTGTTATTTGGGAATTATATTCAGTAATACACTAACTACTGTTGAAATGTTTAATGTAACCACGTGTTGGGGCCGGGGCTTGCTAGCCAGTGTCCATAGAACTCCACATAAACACTATAAAGGATAAAGACCTAGGGCACCAAGTAATCTGAACCCACAAGCCCGAAGGTAAACAACATCAGTGCGTGTGTCTGTATGCCAGTGTGTGTTTTGTGTCCTGCCTTATATGTGCTGTTATGTGTGTGTATGATGCGGGTGCATGTTTTGATGTGTGGCTGTCTGTGTGTGTGTGTTCGTGTGTGTGTGTGTGTGTGTGTGTGTGTGTGTGGTGTTCGTGTGTGTGTGTGTGTGTGTGTGTATGTGTGTGTGGGTGTGTGTGTGTGTGTGTGTGTGTGTGGCATTTCATTGTTTACGTTTAAAATGGTGCATGGTACACAAATGTATGTCACAAAATGCTATATATTTTACAAGCTACTCAACAATTATTAATGTGTGTAGAAAAATGAATGAATGAATGAATTAATTAATTAATGTTTAATGACACCCCAGCATGAACAATGCATCGGCTATTGGGTGTTAAACTATGGTAATGCAAACAAATAAAGTGATGATCATCATCAATATAAAAACTCAAGATTTAAATAAAAATAGTGTACAGATAGATATATGACTTTTACTCAAAATTTCAATTGTATCCTTCGAAATGCATTATTTTTTTAAATCGAAATAAAATTCGACGAAAACAAGGGATTTGTGCTGTATTGGCCATTCTCAAACAAAATGTTACACCCCTGCACCACGGTGAGGTTACAGCACACGCAGGGTTGTGTAGAAGAAAGAAAACGATAATCGTCTGGCCCACTGTCTTTTTCTTTCACACCCAAATATATTTCTATTGTAGGATAAAGCTCTCTTCCTTACCTCTTTGATTTTTTTCCTGGAATGCAACCCTAAATGGATTATATAAATATGCAACTGACTCTCCAAAAAAATAAACTGCGGTCATACGGACAAACTACACTGGTAGAAGAACTTTAAATGGAAATCAAGTGAAATGTTGATACAAAAAAAATAATACTCTAAGTTAAAACAGGCCTTCCCCTCACGGCTTATTTTAAGGTGCCTTACATTTTCAGCAAGCAGGTTATTTAACACAAATCAAGCCAGAAATAAGTGGGGTTGAGGTAGTCGTTTTGAAAATAGTTTGATGTTTGCCTTCAACAGATTCCATGTTTGTAACCATTAAAAGTTTTTTCTTTCATATATTATTTATGTGCGTTCATACTTCTTGTTAATTATTTTTTTAATGTAGATGATTTATGCTATGATATTTTATTTTTTATAATTAGACATTTTAGTTAGTATGTCATCATTCTGTTTGTACCATAACTAAATCAGTGTTTAATGAATATATTAGACAGTGTTTTGAGTTTAGCGGCCTGAAAACATGTATTGTATAGGTGTGCCTATATTATTACTTATTACGATTAGTTGTAAGCTGTATTTTATTTTATAATTAGCATATTACGTTTATTGATGTCATCATTACTGTTTGTACCGAACGAGATTGTTAATGACTATATTAGGACAGTGTTCTGGTTGGGAGTGAAAACAATTTGCTGGTGTGTATAGCATATACTCTGAGAGACGATTCCGTTTTAAGTTAAAGGACACACACAGAGTCAGAGAGAGAGAGAGTAAAGAGAGGGATAAGAGAGAGCAGAGAGAGAGCGATTGAGAGGATAGAGATGAGCGATGGAGAGAGAGATCGAGCGATGAGAGAGAGATCGTAAGAGAGAGAGGGAGTGGAATGGGCCGAGGAGGAGAGCATGAGAGAGCAGAGGAGTGCGAGGGAGAAGCGATAGGGAGAGAAGGAGAGAGGATGATAGCAGAGAGAGAATTTTTAGTTGAATTATGTACAATAATTTTCAACTTACCACTGATGACCGTGATTCCGCAAACGAGCAGGACACATCGTATGGTCTTCATACTGGTCTCTACAGAAGATTGGAAAAACCCACACACCATAATGACAATCACAGCAATAGCAATTACAACAACAACAACAACACTATTATTACTACTTGTACTACTACTAGTACTACTACAACAAATGTACTACTACTACTACTACTACTAGTAGTAGTAGTAGTAGTAGTAGTAGTAGTAGTAGTAGTAGTAGTAGTACTACTAATAATTAATTAATTAATTAATTTTTTAGTACAATGGCCACAAGAAACAAGTACGTTGTGGTTGGTGGATACAAGGACTGGGATGTGGAGGTGGATGGTAAATTAAAATACGCTGATAGACAGAAGTAAACATTTCTGGTAAAATAAGTTGGCATAATAAAGTTAGTAATGTATGTTTTGTACTGGACTGACATGCAGATCTAAGTTAATTATGACAAGGTCTGGTTATTATTATTGTTTTCAATCCATAAAAAGAAAATAGTTTAAACTTTCTCACAAAGTTTGATGCCACTGTGTGATAAATGTGAGTGTGTTGGTTGTAAAAAAACGTAGTTTCATCTGGCAAAACATGTATGCAATTTTATTTCATCTAGTACCACTGTGTCAAGTAGCCTTGAGCTTGTATAGGGTACATGTAAAAAAAAAAAAACTCAAATTTTGTGCGCTAGGGAACGTAAAAAATATGTCAAGACGCACCTACCCGTTATCTCAGAAACTAGGCGGTAAGGGTCATAGACGCTACCCGTTATCTCAGAAATTAGCAGCGTGACCGCCAATTCTTTCTGATTCGCTTAAAGGTTGAGGGGTGGTAGTATTTATATCCGTGGCATTTATGTCGATTGATACGCTGCAGGTAGGAGTTTTAGCCACAAATGTTATTATTTGTTGCGTAGTCAAGTCCCATTTCTTAAAAAAAGTGCTTATTTATCAAAGTACGAGCATTTCTATAGGATTATATCAAACATACTATTCTAATCTAATTTGAGGGTCCTGAATCAAAAAAGAAATATGTTGGCCATCTGAGAAAGTACGTTTAGGACAAAATGACAAAAACAAAATGGTAGTATACCAGATTAGGATTGTGTTGAAAATACATTGGATCTAAGTACAATAGAGTGTCCAAGATTACTTTTTAATGTATTTTTGTGTGATAATTTCTTCAGGATTGTATTCATCATACTTTCTGACCAAATTTAAATATGCTCAATCCAAAAGCATGTGTTGTCCATTTGAAAAATAATGCTTATGTATTCAAAATACAGAATACTAAATGGTTGTGTGGTTTCACCGAGGACGACGCAGTGTAGAGTAGTGACACTGAGTTGAATGTTAAACAACCAAAGACCAAGTACGGGACATCTGATACCAGAATAGTAGTTCATGCAATTCACTGTTCAAAGCTATCTGACTAAATAGTGCTGTACATATTAGTGAGACACTGATTAATTATGTTGATTTTTGCTTTTTCACGTGTCAAATACCCATGTAACAATTGGGCAATTGTTGAAAAACAATTCCTATAAATATAAACCTGGAAAACACACATCTTAGTTGAGTTTTGTTGCTTTTCATGTTCTTAGATGCAATATTATTTTATATGGTATGGGCTTTTAAGGTAAATTAAACGATTCTGAAAATCTGGTGTATACTGACAAGAAATAGACATGCTTTAGACAATTAATTTGTAAAGTGTATAATCTAACAGTAGACAGCGGAGACAAAGTAGGAAATCTTCTACCTGAGAAATTGAAAGATCCAACACGTGGTGTTCACAGATGAGCCTGCCTGTGTCATGTCATTACCATACAAAACAAACTTACATGTACCACGCTAGGCCTCCCATCACCTTCAGCAGTGGATGGACTCGTATGGATGAATAAATTAAGTGCCATATGATTTTGCTTCCAGTTTGTGTTAAAGTATTAGAAAGGTTGCTGTTGTTGTTAAATAACCTTTTCACTAAATACCTGTACATGTTAACAGACTCTTAGCATAATATATGATGTAATAAATAACAAATACTGTAATGTATTATTAAATAGATCATGTGAATAGTAACCAATTACACACTATAAACGGATGAGTTTGTTATTTATATCGATTAATTCGTAGAATTATTGGAGAACTATATCGTGGCGTAATCTACTTCTTATGAGAGTAGCGAGACGCCTAATCAGCTGATCGAACGTCTTTTATTGAAGCGTATCAATCCGCGATTAACGCTACATAGAATGTGTTGTTTTGTAAGTATCCACTGGAAAACTATTGCAAGATAGTTAAATGATAAAGAGAATTCGCTACTCGTGTGTTTTAATATATAAAATATCGACATCGTCTAGTTAATCGGCATTTGTCTCGGTACAGCCTCGACAAGTACCGACTAACTAACACTGTTGACATCTTATATATTACAAAACACTCCTGACGAATCCTCCCTCCATCCCTCTCTCTACCGAATCCCACGCGGGTAATAATCTCTTTATCATATAATCTCAAGCTTAATACAACGAGTTTTTGTAAACTGTACACGCAACTTTAATGCCAGTCCCCCACTACTAGATATTCTAATGAGGTAATCATATGTGACATGGTGTCTTTTTTAATGGAAATGACTTGGCTTGTCTTTAATCATTTTACATGTTCCTATACCACAGAGGTTTCAAGCATGTCCATCCCGGGACCCGTTCATGGATGCCATGGGCCGGCTCTGGGACAGAAATTTACCAGGACAATTTTGAAATTTAAACTATAAAATATGGTGAGAGTTTACTAATTTTATTTGTGCAGTCCACAATTAAATATAATTATTAATTATCGAAAAAATTTGGTGCTTTTCGAGCGGGCTTGTCTAAATAAAAACTAATAACATTAATTTTAATTACCATTTAGCCCTTTGAGGAACAGGGAGTTTGGAATAAGAGGTCAGGCCTAGGCCATAGGGAATTATTTGAGGTTGGGGAAAGTGAAGGACGCCAGGCGTATTGGGCACTTCAGTGTGACCCGCCAGGGGACAGCGCCCCGAAGTCCGAGGGGAGGAGGGAAGGTCAGACCCTCAGACAAACCTACCACACTCCATGGCCGAAACCGGCTACACCCTAGCGCCTAATCCCCAACTTTTCGGTGGCATGCCCCACCCCCATCCCGTCCGACACCAAAGCCCCCCCCCCCCCCCCCCCCCCCCCCTTCCCCGGCCAGTCCAACCGTTGTGCCCTCCAATGCCGGTGTTCATCAAGAAAGTGTAGAAGATCCAATGAAGGAAGGCACCACCATGAGAGCGTCCCTCACTGTAAACGTTTAGTTTAGTCCTTGGACCAAACATTCGGTGAAAAAATTGATATCAATTGTTTGGGGCAGAATTCTCTATATAAGGAGGAGTTATGTTGAATTTTTATTTTAATAAGATTAAAATAAGGATAACATATGAAAACAAATTAAAAACGAGCACCCAGTAAACATAATATACATTTTTAAAAACAAAAACAATAAATTAAAAAATATATAAATGGTCAAGCTGGTCAGTGGAGGAGTAAGTTACTGCCAGGTAACCCCCTCCCCCCTCAATACAAACCTGAGGCTGACACATTCACACACAATCATACTATATAAACACCTACATCACAATAAAATTATACATATAAATACAAAATTAATTAAACTGCACATTTTCTTTGTAAAAAAGAAAATTATAAATATAATTATCACAACATTTATTCAGATCTTAATATTAAAACATTATTAAAATTCCGGAGAAAATATAAAACAAATATATATTCAGCGTTCAGGCACGACAGAAAAAACAACAACAACAAAAACAAAACGCCAAGCTCTCCCAAAATAATCAGCAGCCGCCCCATATTATATATACATTGGAGTAGTTATTCTAAGAACCTCGGCTGGATGGGTTTGGGGGACACAGAACCAGGGCCACCAATATTATTATAGTGGCCCTGTGTAAAGGATAATTCCTTCCTCTCCCAGACCAGCCAAGGCCAATAGTTTAATCCAATTCCGGTACTTTAAAACTATAGTAAAGGGACAAGAAAGAATCTTAGCTGCAGACCCATGTCAGTGATATTAAAATCAATAAAACATGCCAGAAAATAGCAAAAGATAGCTAAGAGGTTATCAGTCGCCCCGGATGTTGGCCGAGTGCATATTGCCTTAGCAAGTTCTAATGGTCGCTACCCAACAAAACCCCCGGGGCGACCTACCCTCAAATATAATATATATTAGAAGGCATGTGTTTAATACCAGTGTTAAAGTAGAGCATTACAATGTAACAATACAATTAACGCCAGTATAGTACCAAAAATTGAATATATCGTATCCCCGCGAGTTAGCTCAAATATTAATATTAGATTGTAAAACAAAGGCTATTACTTTTTATGACTTGTTGAAGGATTTAATAAATTAAAGGCAGTAAAAGGGATATTGTTTATTTTAAAGAAATTTACCAGTTTCAATCTATTTTGTCTATGTTTAGTGCAATTGATCAAAAAATGATTAACATCTTCAATTGTGTTACACACTAAACAATTGGGTGTATTCAATTTGCCAATTTTAAATTTAATATCATTAAGCCCAAAAGATACACCCATTCTTAGCCTTGCAATTATTTTAGTGGCTTTAATATTAAAAGAAACCGGTCCAGGTGTGACAACCTTTGGTTTAATGTGGGAGTGCCATACCCTGGCGTTATGGTCCCGTTCGGTTTGCCACAAACGGCCAAAGTATGGTTCCGCCAAAGAGCAAATCTCGCTGAAGTTATGTAAAACCGAGACACCAACCTTAATGTCTAATAAAGATTTTTAGCGTTGGCATCGGCCAGTTCATTGCCTCCGATACCCACATGGGCCGGGACCCATTCGAGGACAACCTTTATATTGTTGGTAATTAAATTATTATATAATTTACAAATATTCTTAACAATTTCCGGCCGGATAGTATCACTGCCCGAGATAGCCTGTAGGGCACTAAGGCTGTCCGAGAAGACAACATATCTATTAGGGCTATTACATTTATGAAACATATTAATCCGCTTCAGCGCATGTAAAATGGCCAAAAGTTCAGACGTATAAACCGATACATTGTTTGTAGGTCTTGCCCTAAAGATAATCGGTTTACTAAAATTGCCAAAAGTTTTAATAATTACGGCCATACCAGCTTTGCCAGTGACGGGGTCCTTTAACCCATCCGTGTAAATCTGAACATCATTTTGCTAAAAATTCTCCCACCACTGCTCTAAAAATTAAATTTAAAAAAACTGGATTTTCAACTTTAATTACAGACGTGGAATTTGACCTCGGGCATGTCAATCTGCCAAGGGAATTCAAAACTAATGTTGGCCCTTGCAATTGGCAGATCGGCAATACCGAAGTCTTGTGAAAATGTATTAATATACGTCGCAATAGATATGTGTCTATCACGGACAGATTCAATCTCTATTGGTTTGATATTGTTTATAGGAGAATCAGGCACCAGATTTTGTTTTAATTAAAATATTTGATACCCCGCCTGATTCTCCTAAGGGTTAAAGGCAACGCACCAAGCTCAGCCAGGACACTATCATATGCAGTGCAGACAGTGCCCCCAACAATAATCTTGAGGGCCCTGCCATACACTGCATCTAGCCTCGTAAGCTGAGCATCAGTGGCACAGCCAAAAGCCAGGGGCCCGCACTGCAATCTAGAGACTATGAAAGCCTCAAAGATCATGAGCAGGAATTTTCTGTCACAACCCCATGAAGTGCCTGATAAAACACGGATTAAATTTATATAGAAAATACACTTACCAGTCTATGTGCTCCCCAAAACTGATTGCACTGTCGAAGATCACACCAAGAACTCCGACAGATTGCACCTGACTAATTTCCACATTTTTAATTTTAAGTTTTAGATCAAACACATTCTTAAATTTTTTAAATATAATAGATTTAGTTTTAGCTTTGGAGATTGTTACTACCCAGTCCTCAGACCATCTATTTAAATTGTTTACATCCGACTGGAGATCTTTTTGAATATCTTAATAATGTTTACCTATTCTCCAGAGGGCAGTATCATCGGCGAATAGTCCGATACTTAAATTAGTTTTGATACCTTTGTTAGTACTGATAAGCACCTCAGCCAAATCAATAATAAAAATTGAAAATAAAGTAGGGCTATCACTGATCCCTGGGGGATTCCATGCTCCAAATTTAAAATGGGGGTAAAACAACCATTTAAATATACGGTGAATTATCTAGAAATTGATTAATTAAAGTGAACATTGCACCACTGATCCCCATTTTATATGCTTTAATTAACAATCCGCGTCTCCAAACCATGTCGTACACAACCGGCCTCGGTGGATCAGTGGTTAAGCCATCGGACTACAGGCTGGTAGGTACAGGGTTCGCAGCCCGGTAGCGGCTCCAACCCAGAGCGAGTTCTTAAGGGCTCAGTGGGTAGGTGTAAGGCCACTACACCCTCTTATCTCTCTGTGACGGAACATGCTCTTAAACATTTTTCGCCTGTGGCGATATTAATTGTTTAGAGGGTCGTGCGCAGTCCCAATATGCACTTAAGGCCAGGTGGGCACCTTGTTACGTAATACCTCTGCGCGACGGTCGTCGAGCTCTTTCTAATACACACCCGGAGCATGTGCGCAGACCATGTGGCCAGTAGTTACGTAATACCTCCGCGAGTGCGGGTTTTACGACCGTGATTTTGGCGAACTAGGCGACAACCAGTCTGGTTTTCTAAGAGAATATGTCGTCTTGGTCGCTGTGGAAATATCACATGATAGGGGGTAGACCCGCGATGTGCCCCCAGGCGATATTCAGGTTTATAATAAATAGCTAGGTTTTTAGAGATATCGGGGAGAAACATAGGAAGGCTGCAGGGGAAACGGACGTCGTCCACTGAACGAAATATATAAGTTCAGTCCGGACGTGGTAAATATATGTTGCTGCTCTGTGTATAACCTTGATGTGATTGATGTGACTTTAAATATTTTAATACTGTATTATACCATTATTATTTAGACGGTGCTGCCGGTCATCTGACGCAGTAAACTGTAGGCTCACTGTTCTAATATATATAAAGCTTAGCCAGTCATCCTAGAGGACCTAGGTAAACTGTAGGTTATTGTCTTTATGGTGATATGTACCAGTATTAATTCTGTATTACAAGGTTACTGAATGAGTAGTTGCAGGTTAATTAGAAAATTAACCAGTTAGGAATAGAGTTGTAATTCCTTTATTAATTAAGTTACCCTGGCAGCGTTTCTCAATTATCACATGGGGTGTGTTAGCGTTTCTCAATTATAACACGTGTGGGTGTTGTGTCACGGTGAAGTGATTAGCATATTGTCTAAACTAGACACCTAGAGATTAACTAATTAAGTGATCAGTTCTGGGTTGTTATTATTTGTTGTTGTTAATTAACTACTGCGGCAGTACATTTGTCAGCGTAGGTTAATACAGATTCCAAAGTGTATTGTGTTTTTGTTGTGTTTTCTAGTGATCTAAACGTGCTATAATAATATATACTTTATATAAGATCTTATCTCTGATCATACCTAGACGAGCACGCGGGTATAACTGCCCGTTACAGAGATATCTAATTAGATATACAGTTAGGAGAGATATTTGGATAATCGTGTTTCATGCATTTACGGGTATTATAGGATCCCCGTGACACTTTCACTAACCACTAACCAACTAACAACTAACCCACTGTCCTGGACAGACAGCCCAGATAGCTGAGGTGTGTGCCCAGGACAGCGTGCTTGAACCTTAATTGGATATAAGCACGAAAATAAGTTGAAATGAATGTCGTACACCTTTTCAACGTCCACACATACTCCCGCCACCTTGTGTCCATTCTTAAACGCTTGTTTAATATTTCGGACTGAAGGCGCACAAGATGGTCGGTAGTAGAGTGGTATTTCCTAAAACCACTCTGGTAGACAGACAACAAACTGTTTACTGTATCTCCAGAAAGTGGATAAGGCGATTGTTTGCCATTCACTCCATGGTCTTGCAGACGCTACATGTTAAAGATATTGGTCTATAATTTGTTGGGATGGATGGGCCCTTACCCGCCTTCGTAAGTCCCAAGACTTCAGCATGTTTTTATGCGCGTGGAAGGTACCCCTCCTTTCAAACCAAATTAAAAAGCTCCAGGAATAGTTCAAGGGTCTTGGTTGGCATATTTTTTTAAAAGATGTAACTAAACTTATCTGGGCCAGGAGCAGAGCCTTTACGTTTCTCGAAAGCCTTGATCATTTCCTGGAGCTTAAAAGGTGCATTATAAGGATTGTCAGATCTCTGAGTTTTGATTTCTCGGGGAATCAGACTAGCTTTTTCTACTTTAATTTTCTTTATTTGAAAATCTTTAGAATAATTTGATGTAGCTGAATTTTTCTCAGAAATAGTTCCTAGTGCATTTACTTTTTGTTTATCTGTTCTAAAGAGTTTACTATTTTTAAGAATGCCAATACTAGATGTAGATTTCCCTTGAACTCTTTTGATCTTCGACCATACTTCTTTGATGTTAGAATTCGTATATAGGGAGCTGCAAAACTGAGACCATGAGGCTGATTTAGCTTTAGAAATGCAAATTTTTAATTTATATTTACTGTCTTTAAATGTTTGTATATTTTCTTTAGTATTAAATTTCTTTAAAAGTTTTCTACCTTTGTTCCTAGTCTTTTTTAGTTCAGTTAGTTCCTCGGTCCACCAAGGGACCGAGTTAAATCGTCGTTTCCCTCCAAAGACTGGGACAGATTTATTAGCAATATTAATAATTGCATCAACCAAATTATTATTAAAATATCTATGTCATGATTCATAATCCGTCCATGATCCAATGAGGCACACAGCCGCCCAAATTCAGAACAGTTAGCTCTATCAAAATACCACTTCCGCTTATAATTACTTTTATTGTCCTCGAGGTTGGAAATATTAAAAGTAGTTTTAGTTGGGAGGTGGTCACTACCCAAGTCATCCTATACTATACGCTATACTACTTGATACTAGCGCCACATCCAAGCAGGGACAAGTATTGGAGGAGTCAGAATAAAAAGTATAACTACCATCATTAAGACCGACTAAGTTTAATGTATCCATTAAATTTTCAATAATACGGCCTGTCCTTTGAACCCCAAAGTATATGTTTACTGTTTAAATCACCTACAATAATTATTTTTTCTGTATGGTTACCAATAATAGTAAAACAAAATAATTACTATTAATATGTCGACTAGTTACTGCTTTGCTAGAAGTATTAGGATGAATATAAAATGTTTAAATATTTACATCACCAGAGTTAGTATGAATAGACAACCCCAATGACTCGATACAGGTGTAGCCACCAATGGCTGCTATCCGAGAGTGGGCTAGTCTCTTCCTAACAAAGGTAGCTATACCTCCCTTAGAAGTATTGCTATTCGTAGAAAAGGAGTCCTGTAAAGTCAGCAATTTTGAATTTTTAAAATAATTTATTTTTATTTTCCTTATCTGTGTAGTTTGGAAGCATGGACTCTTGTATAGCAATAACGTCAATATCTGTATTTAAATCCAAATATTGTTTGTGAGCTCCGGTCCGTTGGCCCTAAGGCCTCTGGCATTCCATTGGAATATTACCAACCCTTTTAGTTTATTACTAGCTGTTTTATTAGTAACTATATTAAATTTATTATTCTTAATATTAAGATTACTATTATTAATAAGGCGTATCATTCACGTAAGTAGGGACATTAGGCGTATCATAAAATATTGTTTGTTTCCGGTTACCCGACCGACCCTAATTTGAACCTGCCGACCCTAAAACCTTTTTTGTATATCCAAAAATGTTTTTTTAATATAACAACGATTTCCACGAAAACATTCCAAAACTATCACAAGCACTAATTTGGTGTCATTTAGGGGATAACCCACCTGTGTTTTCCGATTTGCGGACGTATATCGGTGGTTTTACTGTCGCAAATTTAGTTTTATTGGCGACCTGTTAGCCATGAAATGTTTTCTTCTAACAATTGATTGATGGAGTTACTTCCCTTCAAATTGAAATTCGGTAACTTTCGTGAGATATCGAGCGAAGAGTCAAAAAATAGTTTTCACGAATATATGCAATCTTTTCCGATTTACTCTACATCTATCGTAGCGAGGTGTTCAGATTAATAATAATAATAATAATAATAACTATTTAATTATTTACTCCAGCTTTCTAGAAATTTAGTGACCTTCTGATAAACTAGGGGAGGGAATGTTTACTGATATGATGGAGTTTACTGCCAAATCAAATGATTAAATATGTCAGTAAGATCTCGATGCGTTTCGTTATTTTTGTAAGTGGTCACTGGGAACTTCGCGGGTTTCCGCTAAAAACAGTGTCAGAATGACCATGTGTTTGACGTCCAATAGCCGATGATATTAAACCAAACTCTCGATGAAGCTGAACGCTGTCGGTTGTGCTCTCAACTTGCTCATCCGGACCCGCCGTCAACACCGAGGGATGCTCTCAACGCGCCGATGTGTGAGACGCCCGCAGACCGACCTCCATCTCCCTCTACGCCACCGCCTACACGTATCTGGCCACTGTCACCAGTCTTGCCAGTTCCGAAGACGGCGGTCCGGGCAGGAGCCGTTGCGAAGAGGAAGGCCGTCGCTCAGCCGAGCGACCAGCCTGACAAGGCAAGGCCGCCTCCTTCACAGGCACCGTCCACCTCCGACTCGGAAGCCGTCTGGAAAGTTCAGATCGGGAAAATCAGGTCCGGCTCCCTTTAGTTCGTGCAGGGGGACACCTCGGATCCGGCATCACTGATGGGCGGACTAGTGGAACCAGAGCTGAAACAACTGCCTGATGGAAGCGCTTACGAGCTACATACCATAAAGTCTACAGCCGGCAAGACGGGGTTGGTACTAACTCAGCGCCGAGAAGGAGTCTACCGACAAGCGGTCCTAATTAGAGAGATGGATAGCCACACAATCCACAGGATCGTCAAGAGGCACTGACTATCTCATCTACAGTAAAGATTTCAAACAGGACCTTTTCTATGGCTCTGGTCAAAAGAAGGCCTGAAATCACCCTAACTAAATCGAGCGCTGCTATTTGATGATTCGAATTGAATTGAATGGTCCCTGAAGTTGCACTGGCATACGACTTCTTATTATTGTTATTTGCGCTAGCATACAGAGACTCAGTATTTTGAGTATATTTCGCGCCAGCTGTTGAGGGGGGTTGACGAGGGATTTGGGTATTACCCCTCTGGGTCTGACCATTCGGATCACCCCTGTCCGCCATGATGCGCACCGCCCGTTTGTAGTCGGGGCACCCTTGGCATGAGTGCAGTGGGCCCACTTACAGTTCGCGCACGAGATGGGTGTAGTCCGTGCACCACCCCCTTAATCCTAATGGATTCGACCCCCGTCGGGTGGGTCAGGAGTACATCGAGGTACCCGTTCCCCCAAACCGTCAAATTAGCAATTGAAAGGTTGTGGTTATCCCGTCTGGCCGATTGGAGTAGGGCTACCCCCTGAACTCCTCTCAGATCAGTCTTTACAACCTTCCTAAGGGAAGAGGGGGGAGGGTATTTCCTACCTTGAGAACTGCCCGCCCCCCCCCCCTTTCACAGGTGTGTTATTTGTTACTAGGGCAGGTGGGGGTCGCACCTGTGATGGTCCCGCCCTTCCCTCATAGGTTTAACCTGTTTGTAGAATAGGGTCGGGCCCCCCCCCCCCCCCCCCGCGGGGGCTTCTCCTCAGTCATCAGGGGTGGGAAGGGGTCCACCTCCATATCTGAAGAATTTAATTTAGTAGATAAGCTAGTGTTGCCTTTAGTAGATGGTAGACTAACTCCCCGTTTGGCTCTACGTTTAGCCGCTGGGGGGAGGGAAAACAGTTTTTGTTTTAATAAAATCCTCTGCAGTGGGGGAAGTATCCACGTTAGAATCAGGAGAATTCGCATGTCGTCGCTTCCTCTTTTTTGTTTTGGTTACCTCAATAAAGACATCCCCGCCGTTAACCCGAGGGTGCATGGTAACCACTCTGTCCTCCCAGAAGCCCATTGCTGTTTGGGGGTGGGGGCTTCAGATTTATTATTGTTAACAGAGAACGGATCGCCAGCAATCGATACTGCAGTATCTACTGGCTCTGTAACGGAGGCCAACGAAAACAGCTTCGTGTTTTTCCGTGAACCTGTATCGGAGGTTACGCTAGCCGAATGACTACGTGCAGGAATTCCACTGATCTCTTTTTTGAATATTTTGTTTCACCAAGTAACACTCGCTATGAAACAAGACGTTGTTGTTTGTGCTCTCGAGCTACCACCCCCCTCCCCTACCCCTCCCCCAACACACCCACCTGGGGGGACTCTTAGCTAGATACGGCATACTGCGTGAGTATCGAGTCGCGTACAGTGGGTCACGGGCGACCGTAACCTTAGTGTACTGCGATCGCGATATCCCGTGGCCTTGAACCGAGGTCTAGTGTTTTCACTCAAGGTGGCGTGTAATTTACCTGTCACTGTCAAACGTTACACCTGTACCAAAAGCCTCTACATAACCGTCAGAGGACAGCACACGACAAATATCGGTGTTGTCCCCCTCAGTTGGTTCTTATACGCATTGTTTAAAACCAACCGCAACCTCATCGCTACACCCGGGGAAGGGCCTGATAGAAAAAAAACAGGGCCTAAAGTAGAAAAGGGGGAGTTACACTGGGTGCGTATAAATGTTTGGCCCGTTAGGCAGCCGTGAATAGAAAAACACCGAATTTTTAAAGGCCCTGGATTTGGAATTTTTTTGTAATTCAGCTACGGTCAGCTGGATGAATTGCAGACCGTAGGGGGTGAGGTCTAAGTCTAAAAAAACCCCACCTTATCAAACCTGAAATTTCGGGGGGGGGGGGGGTCAATTTTACTCTTTCTAGTACTGAGTTTTGAACGGTTGAATAGGGGTGAGGTAGGGACTCAGTCGAGTGGGGCGAAGACGTTGCTGGTTGGAATGGACAAATTAACACTGGTACCCAAGCTACTATCACTGACAATAGTCTTACCTTTTGTCAATTCCCTGGTTGCCTCAGGCCGAGCCGGTGTAGCTTTTGTCTTCCTGTTATCTCTTTCTCCCAACGCAGGCCCCGGGGGTGAGGTCGGCGACCTCGGAGAGTCCGGCTCGGCCGAGAGTTTAGGCGAATCAGAAGAGGGGGTGCTTACCTCACCCGAAGTAACCACAGACAGGATTTCTATTTTTGCTAAATTATCTTTATTAGCTCCAATAGGTGAGGGGTGATTTTCACCCCCACCCCTGGAACTTCCTGTCACCTCCAAAACTTCCGACTGATAGGACCTATTCACCGGCCCTTCAGAGGGCGTACTTGAAATGTGACAGAGGTCACTAAAACTTAACTCGCGAGCTAGACCTCCATCATCACCGGAACATTTCCTTCCCTCCCCCGGGGCAGCCGCCCTCGTGTGCAAGCCCGTAGTAGGGGGGGGTTCGTAGGGTTCGAACGAACCCCCCTTTTTCTGAAGTGCCCTTTCAAACTAGGCTAGAGCCCCCCTCCCCCCCCCCCCCCCGAGTCATGTCCTGCCAAAATCAATTAAATAAGGCCTGTAACTGTCAAAAATGCTGGGGCTTCAAGGGGGCTTCGCGCCTTTAACCCCCACCAGGGGCTTTGGCCCTGGACCCCACCGGGGGCCCTAGGCAGCCCCCAGCCAAGTGTTGCTCGCTACGCTCGTTAGTGCCCTTTTAATACCAAAAAGATCCCCCCTTCAAAAATCCTGGCTACGGGCTTGGGGTGTATTTATTCACATTAATGGACAAGCTGCCACCAGGGACTGGGGTGTCGCGCCTGGCACGCTTTGACGGGGTTGAAGAGCAAGGTGCGCTTTTTATATCCGCCGAGGGGTCCCACGACACACGTTCGGGCCCCACTCCACCAATACTGAGGAGCTCGGGATTTTCGTGGGTCGAGGACATAGAGCGGATGGCTACATCAGAAGCCATATAACTGAGATTTCGGTCTAGTTCGGCAAAGGCCTGGTCAACGGAATTACTCATGTTTAAAGAAAACATGTCACGTAACCTATATTTGGCACCAACCATGTACAATTAATTATAAATTGAATCACCTAAAAAAAAAAATTAAACAAAATTAATTACTTAAATATCTCCATAAAAAAAAACCAGATACGAGCTCTTAGCGGAAATTGCCGATCTTTAATGAGCAGGGCAATCACGAGGTCCGTGACGTCAGAGACGCGTCGCTTGATCTGAAGCCTTACACTTAAAAGCATTAGTCCGTACCACTCATAAAGAATCTAAGACTTGCACAGCTTACCAAAACAATGAGTGTTCGTTCGCAAAATGTTTTGCCGTATCAATATGAGCTGTTAGTAAATGAAGAAAGACACACATTTACTTACAACAGTGATACCGAAGAAAAAACGGATAGCGAGTCGGAGGGTGGAGAAACCGATGGTGCCAGACCAGACCGGTCGACCAATTTACAGCCCGGAGCCCGAAAGTAACCCGGAGACAAAACCAAAACTCAGATGCTAATGCCGAGGTGTATACTGTTCATATTTAGCATAAAGATACACCTCGATATGATGTATTTAAATATGTAAAAAATATAAATGCAGGACAAACATTTTTTTTTTTTTTTTTTTTTTAGAAAATATCGCATTTTTTATGTTCGGGCACAGTGTAAAGAAACGCTCTAATTTACGACAGGGCGCTTCACTTTCATTAACCTGACTTGTAAAACAACATAAATGACTTGAGAGTATAATCAACTTTTAAACTAAATATATTTCTATTTGCATCAATAGAACGAAATGGGGATATAGTATTTTTCTCTCATAAAAAAAAGTAGCATATTATAAGGCCTATTGGTAGGGTGCGTTAGAGTAAAAACGACCACTCACGATACCCAAGTGATAATTTTCTTTTCTTTGGTACTACGTAATTGGTCAGTTTTGTAATTTTAGATGGGAAAGTCTACTTAATCAAGGGTTTTACAGCATTATTTACAGTAATGAAGCAGGGCGGCTGATAATGTCCATTAACATTGTACTATAGTCGCGACAGGTTACGCCATAATACCCTGTGATCTTAAAAAAATGGCACGTATTTTGTACGTATGTCTAGACCGTGGTAATCACTTACGTGGTCGATACCCTGCAATATACACCTGCCAATCAGGAATCACATGTGCAGGCCACGGAAAGAAAGGACCAATTAACTAAAACAACACTCCGATTCTCAAGTCAGCCCGTGGATGAAACATAATAGTTATTTCGACACCGACAGTAGTGGTTTATTTTGTATTGAACTTCGTGTTGCTTCGGGCGATGAGGAACGTTTTTGTGACGTATTCCGCCCGAAGATTAAAAACATTATTTAAAATTATTATTGTTTTCTACACGTTTTTTTAAAAACATATTTAAATACATCGTACTGAGATGTATCCTCATGCCAATTCCCATGTTTGTATATGCCATATTTAATTACTTATTGACGTTTCCTTCTTCGGACGGTGAATACAGATTTTGTTATGTAGGCCTTCAGCCCTAACATGAATTTTTTTTTTTTCAAAAAAAATAAATAAATAAACATTTCTACATTTTTGTTTTAACATATATAAATACATCATGCTGAGGTGTATCTCTGTGCCAAATATGTACAATGTACACCTCGGCATTCGTAACCGAGTACTGTTTTTTGTCTCCGTGTAACGTTCGGGCTCTGGGCTGACACCAAAGTACTATGCGGTGTTGGTGTCCAATCTTTTCTTTTGCGATAAAATACACGCGTCTTTCTTCGGATACAATCCTTTGGAAAACCTTAAACAGACAATCCCGACTGTTTAAACTGTTTGTTTTTACACCCAAAGGCCGCGCAGTACGGCACTGTTGGACTGAACAGATCGTAAGCCCCTTACTCCATATATAAACAGTTAACAACAATGGAAGAGTACAGCGGCTCTGACGTCACTTCCCTTTTTTTCCGAACGCTCACGAATAAATATGCATAAATCGTACTTTGATACTGATTAGCGTAATTTCTTCATTTTAAGTTAACTACACGTATTTTATTGTTATAAAGTTATTTGTATATTATTTGTATATCATTTTGCTTTTAAAAGGAGCTATAATATGGTCTCGTGTCATGTTTCCTTTAAAGATAAACGATTGGAACAGAAACATGATTTAAGAAATTATGGGAAACACGTGCGAATTCGGAAGCCGTGTACCTGGCAATACCGGGTTCCGCGTAGCACGTGTTAAAGTTCAACAGTAGCGTGTAGCCCGGTAGCTACACTACGATACAAACAATTACACTAGACTTACAACTTACACTCTTCTGACAGCCTCAGAATGTAAAATTATTAACCAGGACGGTTAATTAATTAAATGTAAACAAAATTAAACTTTTCAAAATGGCAGCCGATGTAAACACAACTACTCCATTAAGGTCATTGTAAAGTGATCCGCCATGACACCCAAGGATATAATGGCATATATCCCAATTGTTGTAAATGCCCTAACTGCTTTAGCTGGCACATGGCCCACGATACCAGATGCCACCACTACCAGAAGGCGCTTCGCAAATTAAACAGAACTAGCGAACAAACAAAAAACCAGCCAACCAAACAACTTTTAGCGTTAAGTCATAAGTCAGTTCCTACAGTTAATCAAAACTGCTCCTATGCAGAAAAACTATTTTAAAAAAAAACTCACCGTCAGAAGTTAGTCAACTCAAATCCATCATTCAAACTCTAGTACAGGAGATATCAACAATTAAAGCTAGCCTGATTATCAAAAAAAAAAATTAACCATATTAAATCTAAAAATAACCAAATACTTTAAAAAACAAAACAAAAAAACATCGAGCCAGCGTTATGGGAAACAAGTCTCCATACGACCCCGCTAATAATTCAAATATAGGAAATAAGGGCCTTAACGTTCTCCAATGGAACGCTAACGGCCTCCATTCAATGGGGCATGGTGCCGAACTCGTTCAACTCATTAGCACTAGTAACATCAGGCCAGATATAATTTGCTTACAAGAAACATGGCTAGGAATCGACACTAAAAAAAAATAATAATAAACAAATAAAGTATTTAAAATTCCAGGATATACAAGTTACAAGCACTCTCATTTTATTGATTGGACTTAAATTTGTGTATCTCATCTTCCTTTCGGTCTTTGACCAGCTATTAAATTCGTATTCCAAATTCCGCCCTCCTCAAACTCATTTGGATCTTTGGACTGTCCTTCAAAAATGCTCCAAATTATATAAATATTCGTCCGGCTTGTAAATTTATTATTAATTTTTTTCTAAATTTTATTTTTTTAATCCTACTAATTGCTATTTTCAAAATTCTGTTAATTTTCACACACCCTCCCCCCCCCCCCCCCCCCGTTAAACTAGTCATCTATCTATTTAATTTCTTTTTGACCGCCCAATCTAATCTAGCAAGACGAGACAAGACAAGATATTTCAAGAAATATCTTGTCTAATCTAGCGACCATATTTAATGAGTAGATTTTTTATTATTATTAATTATATTAATTAGAGATGCGCATTAACATTTTAAAGGCCCACTAATTAATTTTCGGATGTAAATTTCAAAATTGTCCCCTGAATTTTTTTCTGGTCCGGAGCAAGTCACTGGCTATCCAGACACAGGCCCCGGGACGGACATGCTCGAAACTCTAGTGGTATATGAGCATGTAAAAATTATTCGCACTCGCACTGATCTCTAGAGAGGAATCGAAATCATCGTGTTTGAACTCTGTCAAACATTGACTAGGGCTGGTACCAAAAGCCTCTACATAACTGTGTAATTTACCTGTCACTGTCAAACATTGACTAGGGCCGGTACCAAAAGCCTCTACATAACTGTGTAATTTACCTGTCACTGTCAAACATTGACTAGGGCCGGTACCAAAAGCCTCTACATAACTGTCGGAGGACAGCACACGACAAATATCGGCGTTGTCCCCCTCAGTTGGTTCTTATACGCATTGTTTAAAAACAACCGCAACCTCATCGCTACACCCGGGGAAGGGCCTGATAGAAAGAACAGGGCCTAAAGCAGAAAGGGGGGCGTTACACTGGGTGCGTATAAATGTTTGGCCAGTAGGCAGCCGTGGATAGAAAAAACACCGAATTTTTAAAGGCCCTGGATTTGGAATTGTTTCGTAATACAGCTACGGTCAGCTGGAGGAATTGCAGACCGTAGGGGGTGGGGTCTAAGTCTAAAAAAAAACACCTTCTCAAACCTGAAATTTCGGGGGTGGGGTCAATTTTACTCTTTCTACTACTGAGTTTTGAACGGTTGAATAGGGGTGAGGTGGGGACTCCGTCGAGTGGGGCGAAGACGTTGCTGGTTGGAATGGAAAAATTAACACTAGTACCCAAACTACTATCACTGGCAATAGTCTTACCGTTTGTCAATTCCCTGGTTGCCTCAGGCCGAGCCGGTGTAGCTTTTATATTCCTGTTATCTCTTTCTCCCAACGCAGGTCCCGGGGGTGGGGTCGGCGACCTCGGAGAGTCCGGCTCGGCCGAGAGTGTAGGCGAATCAGAAGAGGGGGCGCTTACCTCACCCGAAGTAACCACAGACAAGATTTTTTTTTTTGCTAAATTATTTTTATTAGCTCCAATAGGTGTGGGGGGGGGGGTTCACCCCCACCCCTGGAACTTCCTGTCACCTCCAAAACCTCCGACTGATAGGACCTATCCACCGGCCCTTCGGAGGGCGTACTTGAAATGTGACTGAGGTCACTAAAACTTAACTCACGAGCTAGACCTCCATCATCACCGAAAAATGTCCTTCCCTCACCCGGGGCAGCCACCCTGCTGTGTATTTATCCACATTAATGGACAAGCTGCCACCAGGGAGTGGGGTGTCGCGCCTGGCACGTTTTGACGGGGTTGAAGAGCAAGGTGCGCTTTCTATATCCGCCGAGGGGTCCCACGACAAACGTTCGGGCCCCACTCCACCAATACTGAGGAGCTCGGGATTTTCGTGGGTCGACAACATAGAGCGGATGGCTACATCAGAAGCCATATAACTAAGACTTCGGTCTAGTTCGGCAAAGGCCTGGTCAACGGAATTACTCATGTTTAAAGATAAACGATTGGAACAGAAACATGATTTAAGAAATTATGGGAAACACGTGCGAATTCGGAAGCCGTGTACCTAGCAATACCGTGTTCCGCGTATCACGTGTTAAAGTTCAACAGTAGTGTGTAGCCCGGTAGCTACACTACGATACGAAAAATTACACCAGACTTACACCTTACACTTTTGTGACAGCCTCAGGATGTAAAATTATTAACCAGGACGGTTAATTAAATAAATGTAAACAAAATTAAACTTTTCAAAATGGCAGCTGATGTAAACACAACTACTCCATTAAGGTCACTGTAAAGTGATCCACCATGACACCCGAGGGTGTAATGGGATATATCCCAACTGTTGTAAATGTAACCATATATGAACTAATTGTGTATTCACAAGTATCCCACAGAGACAACTGTTGTAAATGTAACCATATATAAACTAATCGTGTATTCACAAGTATCCCACAGATACAACTGTTGTAAATGTAACCATATATAAACTGATTGTGTATTCACAAGTATCCCACAGATACAACTGTTGTAAATGTAACCATATATAAACTGATTGTGTATTCACAAGTATCCCACAGATACAACTGTTGTAAATGTAACCATATATAAACTGATTGTGTATTCACAAGTATCCCACAGATACAAAAGGGTGAAATAAATGTGGTAACAAAAACAACATGCATTAAAATGAATTAAATTGACAAAAATTACCAGCAAATGTAAAGTACGGAGGTGTCAAGATAGCAATAACCATGAACAATAAACACAAGATTGAGTGTGATCCAACAGTCCTCTGTAGATCCAACAACAACAGCTGAGCAATGAAATCTTTAAATTACCATTCATAAATTAGTAATACCAATTTAAAACATGGTACCCTTTGTTAAAAATCAGCCATTTTATTTAAGGGACTACTTTCACCACCAACGTATGGTGTAACATATTAAAACACATACTTTTTTTATAATAGGTATTATTATAACTATATATTTTGACTATTGTATTAAAATAATAATTGTTATTAACTTTATAAACCTCATCTAAAAATCATGCTTGACAACGAATTTAAAGCACAATGAAACTATAATACATACATGCATATAATACGAACAGAAAGAAAGAAAGAAATGTTTTATTTAACGACGCACTCAACACATTTTATTTACGGTTATATGGCGTCAGACATATGGATAAGGACCACACAGATTTGGAGAGGAAACCCGCTGTCGCCACTACATGGGCTACTCTTTCCGATTAGCAGCAAGGGATCTTTTATTTGCGCCTCCCACAGTCAGGATAGCACAAACCATGGCCTTTGTTGAACCAGTTATGGATCACTGGTCGGTGCAAGTGGTTTACACCTACCCACTGAGCCTTGCGGAACACTCACTCAGGGTTTGGTGTCGGTATCTGGATTACAAATCCCATGCCTCGACTGGGATCCGAACCCAGTACCTACCAGCCTGTAGACCGATGGCCTAACCACGACGCCACCGAGGCCGGTATAATACGAACAGAGGAAATGGTTTATTTCACGACGCACTCAACACATTTTATTTACGGTTATAAGGCGTCGAACATATGGTTAAGGATCGCACAGATATTGAGAGAGGTAACGCGCTGTTGCCACTTCATGGGCTACTCTCTTCGATTAATAGCAAAATATTTTTTATATACACCATCCCACAGACAGGATAGCACATATCACGGCTTTTGATATACCAGTCGTGATGCACTGGCTGGATCGAGAAATAGCTCAATGGGTCCACCGACGGAGATCGATCCTAAACTGACCGCGCATCAAGCGAGTGCTTTAACACTGTGCTACATCCCGCCCCGCATATAATACGAATTTACGATACTACCTTTTCTATCCACGACTTTAAGAACCCACAGAAAAGAAGCCCACGCAAACAATAGTTATTCACAATCGCCATTCAGTAGTAGTTCAATGGTGTAGGATTATTTTGTCATTACGTTCTCTATGATGTATCACTTTAAAGGCAGAGGACATTATACCACTGACAACATAAATAGGTATGTGTGTAAGATTTACAACAGTGGAATTTTGTTGTGAATTACCATATACATGTATATATATATATATATATATATATATATATATATATATATATATATATACAGTCAAACCTGTCTTAAACGGTTATACAAGGGAGTAGATAAAAGTGGCCGCTTAAGACAGGTGACCGCTGATTACAGGTAGTCTTTAAAACATGTGTTGTTTCTTGTTTTAGCGTCTGTACTACTAATTAACGGATGTGTGTTTCATAGTTTACTATAAATAAAATTTTGACATGTCGCCTCCTTCAGGACAAACTTCAACTGGAATGTATTAAATTAACCGTTCTCAACAAGTTTGTTTTCTCTTTCCATTTAATTATTTAATTTCTACTATGTATTGCCATAGTATGTGAACCTACAAATGTCAAGCGTAGCCTGTCCAGAGACAATTATATGCTCTCCATAGTCGTAGAGACGTCGGGACTGGATGAGTACTAGTATTCCTGAATGTGTGAAGATCGGTTATTTCTGCACCTTATCGCTGTTGTTAAATGTCCCTTTTATATAATAGTAAACATTTACTGCGGCCGCTTAATATAGGTATTTTAGTGATTTGGGATCCGATTTGGGTGGCCGCTGGCCGCGTTAGACAAGTGACTGCTAATTACAGGTGCATTTACGTTGTATATCGTTTGGGGGAGTGACCGCTTAAGGCAGGTGACCGCTGAATACAGGTGGCCGCTAGGTGGTCCCATTGGGCTATTTTTCATTCCAGCCAGTTCCACACAACTGGTATAACAAAGGCCGTGGTATGTGCTATCCTGTCTGTGGGATGGTGCATATAAAAGATCCCTTGCTGCTAATCGAAAGGAATAGCCCATGAAGTGGCGACAGCGGGTTTCCTCTTTCAATATATGTGTGCTCCTTAACCATATGTCTGACGCCATATAACCGTAAATTGAAAAATGCGTCGAGTGCCTCATGAAATAAAGCATGTCCTTCCTTTTGTCTATTCCACATTCAGAATTCAAAACGATTCCACAAAGTCAGAGAAATATGCTGCTCTTCTTTCAGGATTTTGTTTATTATTTCTCTATATCTTCTCTGTCTCTCAGATGCACTTAAACTAGGCATAGTGAGTCTGAAAACAAAATGCAGATTCTGTTAATATAAATTTCTACAAACACATAACAGCTTAAAGGGCCTAATAACGTAGTCTTTGTGGTTGTTACGTTGTAGTAATTCCTTTCGGGTATTATAATTAAAAAAGTATATATAAATTTAGGAACTTTCTGCTAATTATATAATTGCAAAATTTGCCTTAATAAAACAATTAAATATAAACATTGTCTGCCTAAATGTTTTTAATAAGACAAACTGATTTATCTGTACTCCAAAATTGTGTAATTACCAAACACTACGTTATTAGGTCATTGAAGGAATCAGATATTTATTATTTCCTAAATAATTAGTAAAACGTTATGTCCTTACCGTTACGCTTGCTTGTCACAGCCATTACAAATAGAGCTACACCTTGTTCAAGTCGTTACAAAGAGAATCTTTGTTTTACAAAAAAAAACAATAAATATATTAATTCGAAATGGAAGATACCACCTAATTTAACCGTAATTGTGATTTAAAAAAAAATATGTATAAAATCCACAGTGTAACCAATAGTTAAGCACATGGTCATTGCTGTCCATGCCATTACACCCATTGTCCTTACCATTCAACCCCACTGTCCCTGCCATTACACTCATTGTCCTTACCATAACACCCCGCTGTCTCTGCCATTACACCCATTGTCCTTACCATTCAACCCCACTGTCCCTGCCATTACACTCATTGTCCTTACTATAACATCCCACTGTCCCTGCCATTACACCCATTGTCCTTACCATAACACCCCGCTGTCCCTGTCATTACACCCATTGTCCTTACCATAACACCCCGCTGTCCCTGCCATTACACCCATTGTCCTTACCATAACACCCCGCTGTCTCTGCCATTACACCCATTGTCCTTACCATAACACCCCACGGTCCCTGCCATTACACCCATTGTTCTTACCATAACACCCCGCTGTCTCTGCCATTACACCCATTGTCCTTACCATAACACCCCACGGTCCCTGCCATTACACCCATTGTCCTTACCATAACACCCCGCTGTCTCTGCCATTACACCCATTGTCCTTACCATAACACCCCACGGTCCCTGCCATTACACCCATTGTCCTTACCATAACACCCCACGGTCCCTGCCATTACACCCATTGTCCTTACCATAACACCCCGCTGTCTCTGCCATTACACCCATTGTCCTTACCATAACACCCCACGGTCTCTGCCATTACACCCATTGTCCTTACCATAACACCCCACGGTCCCTGCCATTACACCCATTGTCCTTACCATAACACCCCACGGTCCCTGCCATTACACCCATTGTCCTTACCATAACACCCCACGGTCCCTGCCATTACACCCATTGTCCTTACCATAACACCCCACGGTCCCTGCCATTACACCCATTGTCCTTACCATAACACCCCACGGTCTCTGCCATTACACCCATTGTCCTTACCATAACACCCCACGGTCCCTGCCATTACACCCATTGTCCTTACCATAACACCCCACGGTCCCTGCCATTACACCCATTGTCCTTACCATAACACCCCACGGTCTCTGCCATTACACCCATTGTCCTTACCATAACACCCCACGGTCTCTGCCATTACACCCATTGTCCTTACCATAACACCCCACGGTCCCTGCCATTACACCCATTGTCCTTACCATAACACCCCACGGTCTCTGCCATTACACCCATTGTCCTTACCATAACACCCCACGGTCCCTGCCATTACACCCATTGTCCTTACCATAACACCCCACGGTCCCTGCCATTACACCCATTGTCCTTACCATAACACCCCACGGTCTCTGCCATTACACCCATTGTCCTTACCATAACACCCCACGGTCTCTGCCATTACACCCATTGTCCTTACCATAACACCCCACGGTCTCTGCCATTACACCCATTGTCCTTACCATAACACCCCACGGTCCCTGCCATTACACCCATTGTCCTTACCATAACACCCCACGGTCTCTGCCATTACACCCATTGTCCTTACCATAACACCCCACGGTCCCTGCCATTACACCCATTGTCCTTACCATAACACCCCCACGGTCTCTGCCATTACACCCATTGTCCTTACCATAACACCCCACGGTCCCTGCCATACACCCATTGTCCTTACCATAACACCCCACGGTCCCTGCCATTACACCCATTGTCCTTACCATAACACCCCACGGTCCCTGCCATTACACCCATTGTCCTTACCATAACACCCCACGGTCCCTGCCATTACACCCATTGTCCTTACCATAACACCCCACGGTCCCTGCCATTACACCCATTGTTCTTACCATAACACCCCACTGTCCCTGCCGTTACACCCATTGTCCTTACAATAACACCCCAATGTTCCTGACAGTACACCCATTGTCCTTACAATAACACCCCACTGTCCCTGCCGTTATACCTCATTGTCGAACAGTTATACCAAACTGCCCATGCCGTTACAGTCAGTGTTCTAGCTAGGAGTTTGATGGGGCAGGGCGCTAATTTAATTGTAGGGCATATTTAACGCGAAAATCGTATTTTTGAGGCAAGTGCTGAATATGATCGAATTTTTTACATACATAAATATCATATATGTAGAAATATCTATGCTGGTTTTAATTTGCAAAACGTTTTTGGAGGGAGGGGACAATAAATTTCTAAACCCAAATTTATTATTCTTAAATTTGGATGTTTGATGAAACGGTACATTCATCGCCGTATGCGATATTATTGTACTAATGTACTAAATATAGACATTATTAAAAAAAAATCGTTCCATCCAGTGCAACACGACTGGTATGTGCCGTGGGATGGTGTATATAAACGATCCCTTGCTACTAAAGGAAAAAATTAGCGGTTGTTTTTTGTTTTTTTCTAAGACTAAATTTCAAAATTACCAAATGTTTGACATCCAATAGCCGATTATTAATAAATAAATATGCTCTAGTGGTGTCGTTAAATGAAATCAAACCTTAACTATTAAAATGTTTTACAAAAGGTTGGATCACATAAAAAATCCTATTCTTTTTTCTATTATATATAGTATTTATACCATTTAATATCATGCCCAAATGTAATGTAAAATAAATAAATGAAATAATTAAAAGAAATCAAGAAATGAAAAAAAGAAAAGAAAATGATTAGAAATAAATAAAAAGAAATAAAGAAATAAAAGAACAAACAAATTAAAAAATTGACATAAGGATATATTTGTAACAAGTTGCTCACTGCATTTAAAAACGGCTAGTATTGCATGTCAAGGTCTAGATAGATTTCTTTAAATAGCTTTTGCAGACATGTTTTTAACAAAACACAGTTATACCTACATAAACCAAATAACCAGTGTTGCTAGTTTACTCTGTGTCATATTATAAAGATGCAATCAATGTGTCATTGATAAGGACTACTGACATCAGTTAAAACTATATGTATCTTGGTCTGGGTATTATCATGATGGTCTACTTTCAATTAGGTGTTAGCTAGGTGGTGTGTGGTTATGTGCGTGACGATGTGAGGATTACTTCGCATTCAAGCTTTGTCTGCAGTCATATCGACTAACAATAGAAAAGAAACTTCATACCACGTTACTGCTATCGGCTTTCACAACTGTGGCCAAACAATGTTTTGTCAAACGTTTTTTAGTTGGGAATTCAGACTCGTAACAACACTGTGCACGCGTTGAGAGGAAAGCAAGGTTTTGTATTTTTATTTGACAATGAATTAGGGCAGGGTGGCGATAATCAGGGGCGGTACAAAACGGGGGCAGGGCGCAGCGCCCTTCTATTTATTGCTAGCTAGAACACGGGTTACAGCATAATACGACTGACGATGTATTCATTCTCTGTTTAGGTAGCACTAAACCAAATAACTTCCGGCTGGGTCAAAGTTCGAACTTTTGATAGAGAAGTGAACACCACAAGTCCTGTGATTGGTGATAAAAAAAACACCCAGTTTCATCTGGGAAAAAAATGTATGCAATTTTATTTAGTACCACTGTGTCAAGTAGCCTTGAGCTTGAAACATGTATGGAGTACCTGTAAAGAACCCTCTAATTTTGTGCGGAACTAGGGTAGTCATAGAACTTAGCATCTTGACCCCCAATTGTTTCTGATTCGCTTTAAAGGTAGAGTAAACTCAAATGAGATTTAAATGTTGGAAAGATGCATATCCGGACCACCAACACATACTGACACTTTAACAAATGAAAAACGCGTAATTTTAGAGTTAATAAAAAAAAACCCATGATTATTCCTGCTAACTGGGGGCAGCCATTTTGTTTCGTTTTTGTGACGTCCGGTGGTATAGCTTGGGGCGAAGTGACGTCAGCTCCGTCCATCTGCTCTATGCACAGTGTAAACAAACGCTCTAATTTACGACAAGGCGCTTCGCTTTCATCAACCTGATTTGTAAAACAACATAAATGACTTGATAGTATAATAAACTATTTAACTAAATATGTTTCAATTTGCATCAATATAACGAAATGGAGTTACAGTATTTGTCTTTTTTTTTTAAATCCAAAGAAAAAAATGCATATTATTAAGCCTATTGGTATGCTATGTTCGAGCAAAAACGACCATTGACAATACCCAAGTGATAATTTTCTTTTCTTTGGGACTACGTAATTGGTCAGTTTTGTGATTTTAGATGGGAAAGTCTACTTAATCAAGGTTTTACAGAATTACTTACAATAATAAAGCAAGACGGCTGATCGATTATGATTAGAGGGGTGTCCGTACGGTTAACACACAATACCCTGTAATAAAAGAGGCACGTTTTTTAGTGTGTCTAGACACAGTGTCTGGGGACCGTCTGAATATACACCTGCCAATCAGGAACCACAGGTACAGGCCACGGAAAGAAACGACCAATTAACTAAGAAAACACTCCGATTATTATTTCAGTACGTGGGTTAATTTATGTTCAAACCATAATACAGTTATTTCAACACTTTGACAATGGTGGTTTATTTTGTATTAAATATAATATATAATTGTTGCTGGCTTACTGGGATGACTATTATTACAGATTATTGCGATGCATCCGCAAAATAAGGTATGTTTTGTTTCGTCAGTTCGAAGACTAATTCCTGACGTGACACGTTAGGTATTACGTAACCACCAGCTTGCCAGATAGCGTATTCACTGGGATGGTACAAAATGGCTGCGCTCGTTACATATAATAGCCGTCACATTTAACCGTTTTATTAATTAACTATACGATTATACTTGTTGATATTAAGCAATAATTTGCATTATATATCGTTGAATACGCATACCAGGTCAAACGCCTTGCTTGTCCTCCTTTAAGGGTGAAGGGTGGTAGTATTTATATCCGTGGCGTTTATGTCGATTGATACGCAGCAGGTAGGAGTTTTAGCCACATATGTTACTATTTTTGTCTATGTGATTTGATTTGGTAGTATACACCCTTTAATAGCTTTATACGGTTCAAAGTATTTCAGTTTCCACAGATTACATGTAATAAATGTTTGTATATTTTCTGATTCTGTTTTGTCATATTTAATACATACAAAAACTGACAATAAAGTTGTATGTCCAAGCCGTGACAATATACGTCCTTGCCGTTACTTAAGCCATAACGGCAGTGACAGTGTAGAACATAATTAGTTTTAAAACAATAAATGGTCATCATATTTCCTGAAACACATGCTTTTTAGTAATATCCCTACTTACGTGAATGAACCGGAGATCATCAAATATTTTATATTGTTCGGATTTGAAGGTATACACTACAACGATCGGGACATGCACAAATTTTAGATATTCAAAAAATTCAGCAAAATGTAGTTTTCAATACAAGTTTCCATTCACCGTGACTCCTAAACTCCAGACAGGAAGTAAATTAAGCAGCCAGTCGGGGAGAAATAATGTTTAGATTATTTTCTTAAATGTAACGGGAGTGGCATCAAACTTTGTGAGAAAGTTTAAAATATTTTCTTTTTATGAATTTCTCTGTTTTTTTAATTAACCAAACCATGCCATAATTAACTTAGACCTGCATGTCAGTACACTACAAAACATACATCACTAACTTTACAAAACATACATCACTAACTTTACAAAACATACATCACTAACTTTACAAAACACTAACTTTATTCTGCCAACTTATTTTACCAGCAACATTTACTTCTGACTCTGTCAGCGTATTTGAACTTACCGTCCACATCCACATCCCAGTCCTTGTTTCCACCAAACACAACGTACTTGTCTCTTGTGGCCATTTTACTAATTAATTAATTTATTATTATTAATAGTGTAGTAGTAGTAGTAGTAGTAGTAGTAGTAGTAGTAGTAGTAGTAGTAGTAATAGTGCTGTTGTTGTTATTGTTGTTGTTGTAATTGCTATTGCTGATATTGTCATTATGGTGAGGGGGGGGGGGGGGGGGGGGGTTCCAATCTTCTGTAGAGACCAGTATGAAGACCATACAATATGTAATGTTCCATTGCGGAATCACGATTCAACTATATTGGAGATTTGATCCCGCTTGCACTGCCACATTTGATTGCCGCTCCCAGACTAGTTTACTAAATCACAACTATCACATGACAGCTCATTGGAATAAGTACAGCTGTCATGACATGCAGTCATGAATCAAGTGTTTGGTAAAGATGGCATATCTAAAGTGACACATTCTGGGAGAATGGCCTTATATAATTATGAAATGTGTTTCGTAAAGGTTTATGCATACAACGTTGTAGTTTGAGAGACATATGTCGGAAAAGTCGTATTTTAAAAGTACGTTTGAATATCTACTTTTTAGATATTTGAGGAGGAGACGCACTGCCACCACACAGATTATGCCTACTGAAAAATAGCAAGTGATCTTCTATATGTACGTTCACTTAAACATGGGCAGGATTTAGCGCAGTCGGTACAACGCTGTCGTGAGATACTTGTGGAACAGGACCGCAATTCTCTGCGTGCCCATGCGTCGAACATATTGTTGTACTTTAAGTGTAAATGTTTATACTTGGATTATGATTGGTGAGTGTGCCCAATTTGTTCAGAAACAGTTCATTCTCAAAAGTACTCCTGCAATTAAAAAGAAACAAACAATGTTACTATTAAGTTACACACAGTAACAAGCAAACAAATTATTGTTATATTAGGAATTATATTCAGTAATACACTAAGTAATGTTGAAATGTTTAGTGTAACCACGTGCATCTTGCATTGTCCATAGAACTCAATATACACACAATAAGGATAAAGACTAGGGTAAGCAATCTGAACCCACAAGAAGGTAACAACATCTGCATATGTGTGTTTGTGTGTGTGTGTGTTCGTCTGTGTGTGTGTGTGTATGTGTGTGTGGGTGTGTCTGTATGTGTGTGTGTGTGTCTGTATGTGTGTGTGTGTCTGTATGTGTGTGTTTGTGTGTGTGTGTGTTCGTGTTCGTGTGTGTGTATGTGTGTGTGTCTGTATGTGTGTGTGTGTGTGTGTGTGTGTGTGTGTGTGTGTGTGTGTGTGTGTGTGTGTGTGTGTGTGTGTATGTTTGTGTGTGTGTGTGTGTGTGTCGTGTGTGTGTATGTGTGTGTGTCTGTATGTGTGTGTGTGTGTGTGTGTGTGTATGTGCATGTGTGTGTGTGTCTGTATGTGTGTGTGTGTATGTATGTGTATGTGTGTGTGTGTCTGTATGTGTGTGTATGTGAGTGTATGTGAGTGTATGTGTGTGTATGTGTGTGTCTGTGTTTGTGTGTGTGTGTTCGTGTGTGTGTGTGTGTGCGTCTGTATGTGTGTATGTGCGTGTATGTCTGTGTTTGTGTGTGTGTTTATGTGTGTATCGGGTATTGGGTGTCAAACTATGGTAATGCAAACAAATAAAGTGATGATCAACATCAATATAAAAATTCAAGATTTAAACAGTGCAAAGAACTGTGCAAAAACACAAATATCAGAGATACATACTGACTTTTACTCAAAATTTCAATTGTATCTCTAAGAAAACAAGGGGATTTGTGCTGTATTGGCCATTCTCAAACATAATGTTACACCCCTGCACCACGGTGAGGTTACAGCACGCGCAGGGGTGTGTAGAAAAAAGAAAACGATAATCGTCTGGCCCACTGTCTTCTTCTTTCACATCCAAAACTATTTCTATTCTAGGATAAAGCCCTCTTCCTTACTTCTTTGATTTTTTTCCCGAAATGCAACCCTAGATTATATCAATATCAAACTAACTCTCATAAAAAAAAAGACTGCGGTCATAGGGACAAATACACCGGTACATGTACAGAGAGAGAGAGATAGAGAGAGAGAGAGAGAGAGAGAGAGAGAGAGAGAGAGAGAGAGAGAGAGAGAGAGAGAGAGAGAGAGCGAGAGAGCGAGAGAGAGAGAGAGAGAGAGAGAGAGAGAGAGAAGAGAGAGAGAGAGAGAGAGAGAGATACAGACAGACAGACACATACACACACTCACCACACCACTCAATTACGTTGATATTTGTAATATTTAAATAAACCCGTATTTCGACACTATTACTATTAATTATAATTATTAAACAACATCATGTTTAAGTGTGATATGGTGCAAGATAAGATGGTTCTTAGGCTTATGGGTTGATAATTCAAACTCATTGCATCAACCTATTGTGTTTCTTCTGCCACTTACCAAGTTTAAAATATAAAAAAACGTCATTACTTATTTACTTGTCATATGTCATTTCTACACAATGAATTCTTTAACAACGTCTGCAATGAAGCTGTGACCTGAATGTTGGTGTGCAATCCTATCACGTCGCGTGTAATGGGAACTCTCTAGTAGAAAGATTCCATATGTCTGGAATTATTCCCTGTTAGACACTAAATGTAACAGCTATCCTATCACGTCACGTGTAATGGGAACTCTCTAGTAGAAAGATTCCATATGTCTGGAATTATTCCCTGTTAGACACTAAATGTAACAGCTATCCTATCACATCGCGTGTAATGAGAACTCTCTAGTAGAAAGATTCCATATGTCTGGAATTATTCCCTGTTAGACACTAAATGTAACAGCTATCCTATCACGTTGCGTGTAATGAGAACTCTCTAGTAGAAAGATTCCATATGTCTGGAATTATTCCCTGTTAGACACTAAATGTAACAGCTATCCTATCACGTCACGTGTAATGAGAACTCTCTAGTAAAAAGATTCCATATGTCTGGAATTATTCCCTGTTAGGCACTAAATGTAACAGCTAATATGAATGCTTTAGTAGGACGGCTACGTGAAAACGATGTGTACATCTAGCAAAAAGTATTATTAAGTGTTTTAAGGTATGCTGAATTCAAATATAAATGCAAGCAAGTGATACGAACAACTTTACTAATTCCGAATTACAATTGTTTCCAGAAGGTTAAACAAAATATAGATATTACATCAAGTTTGAAATTCCTTTAGTATTCTCTCCTAAATTAATAGTTTCAATGTTAAGTTTGAATGTGACCTTTTTCATTTCATGCGCGCACTCTAGTAGTGAGCTACATCCCACCCAAGTTGAAATGTGGAAACAACCACAAGACTGCATTGATATAAACACTCGTCTAATTTCCAACAACCTTGTGTCAGGGGTATTTTATTTTATTTTATAGCTGTCAACGGAGGCTGGAGCAGTTGGGACTTCTGACTGTCTCTGTCCATCGTCTTTCTGGATGTCTGTCTGTGTGTCTATATGTGGTACGATGTTGCCAATACTTTGAAAATAATGTTAATGTATATATGTCTACCTATGTTTTTGTAAACACCGGCTTAAAAGCCCAACAAATTAACACCAAATAAACAAAATAAACAAGTCCCCTTATATATTTACTGTATGTGCCGAAATCCTTGGCACAATTGTTAGACATTCACCTAATGATGGAGAAGAATATTTAATATCACAGTATGCAGACGATACAAGTTTTATTCTCGATGGTAGTCCAGAATCCCTACACATTACAATTTCAGATTATTATGAACAAGTATCAGGGCTAAAAATAAATTATACCAAATCAAAGAATATTGATAGAAAATAAAAGATATTCAAATGAGGTCTTTCATCATACCAGATGGAAACTAGAATTTGGTGCAGAACAATTTACTTTACTTAGAATTACATTTTAAGTGAATTTAGATACAATTATTGAACTGGCATACGATTCCAAAATCATGGAAATACAAAATTTTATTTTAAAAAATATGGTCTACCAGAAGACTAACCGTATTAAGAAGAAGAACAGTTTTAAACTATTTAATAATGCCCAAACTAACCCATTTATTTATAGCATTACCTAACCCAGGAGAAACATTGCTAAAACAACTAAACACGTTATTTTTTTCAATTTATCTGCTAAGGTGGTTCTGAGAAACTGAAGCGTAGTTTAATAACCCAGAATAATCCGCGTATCCACAGCTGACTTGATTATATACGGCGAACATTTCATAGTGAAAAAACAAAAGGAAATATTAAATGTATTCTGGAGAGATACACTACACAGTTGGCTACAAATACAACAAAAACAAAATCTGCAAAGTATAGATGACCTTCTAGGTACTAATATCTGATACAACAGCAAAATATGTATAGACAAAAATCCATTTTTGCTATCGTAAATACATCAAAAATGATATTATTTTTATAAGTGATCTATTAAATGAATTAGGAGATTTTATGGTGTTTGAAGAATTCATACAAAAATATCAAATAACTACAAATGTTTTACAATATGCTTCATGAATAAAGTATGCCAATGAAGGGTGTGTATGTGATCTACAGAAATGGGAAATGTATTATGTTATACCTTTTCATAATGTAAAAGATACGACTTTATCCTGGTTTGAATATAGAATTTTACATAGAATCCTGGCAACTAACACTTTTGTACATTCTTACACATGATCCATTATATAGATTCTAATATTTGTAACTTTTGTAATAATTATCCAGAAACCTTGCAACATCTATTTTTCAAATGTGAAAAGGTTCATAATATATGGAAAAATGTAAAAGCATGGATACAATCAAAAACAGGAATTGAAATTAATTTCAGCAAAGATATTGTCTTATTTGATTTGATTAGTAACAAAAACAGTTATTTTCTAAATTGGTTTACAGTCAACGTCAAAAATTATATTTATAGTATGAAAGTACAGAAAAAAAAAGTTACATTTTAACAGCGTTAAAGACATATTACAAACAAAATTTGATATAGAAAAATATATTCTTTTTAAAAATTGTAACTATGAATTATTTATTAAACAATGGACCCCTAGCTTGACCTTTTTAATTAAAGTATTTATAATAAATATCAATGAGTGGATTATTTTTATATATAAACACAGCTTGCTTGGAAATACAGATACAGTACACATTATATTCTTTTCATCTAGATTATTCCATTCCTCTTTCCCTTTCCTTTTGATCCTTACCCACTTTTGCTTTTATCTTTCACTTCTACTTTTATATTCCTTTTAATTTTAATGCTTGAACTCAAACAGCACACATTATATTCCCATATTATATATATATTCAACACAGCTTGCTTGGAAATACAGATACAGTACACATTATTATCCTTTTATCTATATATATATTGCTTGGAAATATTACAGTAAGATATTCCTTTTAGCTAGATTCTTCCATTCCTCTTTCCCTTTTCCATATTAATTTATATGGGAACTGCATTTATATTATTAGACTGTATTAGAAGAAGATGGGATGATATTTTAGACTGAGAAGAAGAATTGGGAAGAAGAAAGCAGACATAAGGGAACGACCCGTGTCAGAGTCACCAAATGTGAATGACGTCACAAGGCCAGAGAGTGCTGAGTCCATGGTTGAGTATCATTACTAGACTATTTCTTCACAGTCGCCCGAAAACCTCTACAATGATGCTCCCAGTGATGCTCCCAAGTGATGGCTCATACATAGACGCTAACTTTCCAACAGACGGCTATGTGTATGATGAGATGAATTGATTGTCAACGCATGGGGACTATGAGAAATTGAATTAGTTAACTTTTGAAAACTAAAATGCCAATTTTGAATTATTAACTCTTGAAAAGTATGAGAATTTGAATTACTAACTCTTGAAAAGTATGAGAATTTGAATTCTAAGTAACTCTTGAAAAGTATACAAATTCGAATTATTAACTCTTGAAAAATATGCCAATCTGAATTAGTAACTCTTGAAAACTATGCCAGTTTGAATTAGAAACTCTTGAAAAGTATGAGAATTTGAATTACTAACTCTTGAAAAGTATAAAACTTTGAATTATTAACTCTTAAAAATTATGCCAATTTGAATTATTAACTCTTAAAAATTATGCCAATTTGAATTAGAAACTCTTGAAGACGATGCCAGTTTGAATTAGTAACTCTTGGAGGCTATGCCAATTTGAATTAGTAACTCATGAAAACTATGGGAATTTGAATTAGTAACTCTTAAAAACTGTGAAAACTTAGAATTTTAGTAACTCTTGAAAACTATGTTATTGTTTTTATTAGATATCATACTTATTAATTTGTCTCTTAACACTGTTTGCTAATAAGCATAATAAGTCTTACATATTACTGTATTATTACTGTTGAAATCTTGTTTTTATTTTGGTCTGTACGTAAGGTGAGACGTAAATAAAGAATTTGTCTATCTGTCTGTCTGTCTACATTCGGAAATAATTCTCTCACTGAATCACCAACTATCAACAAACTTCTCAATTCTTTTCAATCGATTACTTTCAAAGCAAAGAGCTCCAGGTGACATTGTGAGAAATTATGGACCAATCAAAAGTAGCCTCCGATTGACCAGAATTTTAACTGAAAAATATAAATTATATCCATCAGGTATTTCGCTTCCATTTTTACTAATTCGTCCCACGTCAGGGTTTCTGCCAGAGGGTAAAACAGGTATGGCGCCATACCCAAACTTTTTGGCAGATTTTATTTGTTTAAGTTAATTTTTTGACAAAATTAATTACTTTTATCATTACTGTATGATTTTCTTAACCCCAGTTGATTGTGGTTGCATTCAATTCCATAGCGCCATACCTAAAAAAAATTCTTTCTGGCAAAAACACTGCACGTGTCAGTTGTTTGTAGTTGTCAGTAAAAAAAAAATTTGATAAATGTGTGAATTGGCAAAAGAATATCATTTATTTATTTATTATTTTAATTATTATTATTATTATTTATTTTCTTATTTTATCATTTTTAAAAATTATTATCATTATTATCTATTAACTTATTTATTATTTGCATACACTAGCTATTGATGATAATATGTATTATTTTATTTGTTCTCAAAAGGACACTGGGAAAGAGAGGGGCGTTATATCCTGGTCACACTGTCAAGGATAGTCTAGCCGGATCCACGACAGATGAAAACCTCACGGATGACTTCAGATAGTGGTCTATCCGCGGTCCCCCACGGATGCGCCACGGTTTAACTACGGTTTTCGACGGATAAACCAAGGATTATTAAGGATAGGGGTTTAGTTGAAAACGTGGAGCGCTACGGGTCGCTACAGGTCGCTACGGATCGGTAAAGATCGGTACAGTTTAGTACGGACCACAACGGATTGTCACGAATGATACCGGATCGTATTCGTGGCTAACCCGGCGTCCTGATCCTTGATAGTGTGACCGAGGCTGTGGCATGGAACTCTATGCAGGGTTATTACGTATTAGTAAGGATTGGTACGGGTTTAGTCCGGGTTAGTAATTATAAGAACGGATTTCTATCTGTAGCAGGTTTTTTTTAGCACGTTGAAAAACCCAGCACGGATTGGAGCCACACCTACGTATGGTGAAGGATCCAACACGGATTGCTACGGATTACTAGGGATAATCCCGGATATTCCCGGAATTAATACGTAGTAATAAACTGTGACCATAGCATAAATGACATGGTGTGGACAATTTAGAATAACATTTATTGAACTAAGCCTGAACACATTGATAACAGATCCTATTCGGATGAAAATGGATTGATCTGTAACGTGTAGTAGTGCTGTGCGGAAATACATATTTGGAGAAGACGAATCCATTAAAACAAGAGATAATCAGTCGCCATGGTATCCGGATGATACGAGATGTTACCAAGTCAAGAAACTGACCCAGCTAGCTATTTCTTCTCACACTAGGGTGGTTAATCTTCCAGTGTTGTTAGAACAGGCTGGGACAAGGCGTTGCTGAACAAATCGACTAAAATCAGCCGGGAATATGACGTGGAGGAAAGGAATCTCTCTGAAAAGAAATCCACTCTGATGGAGCTGGCTTTGGAAGCGAGAAGCATTCAATTGGTCTCATATTAGTTTGTTTGTTCATCACCATCTGCCCTAGTTCTGACTGTGTGAAGCCATTGAACATAAGATAGAAATATGAAATAGACAAATAATTTTAAAATAAACATTAAATATTGAAATGTAGCTTTACAGAGACAAATATGTTCGATCTATAATTATTGGGGCGTATACGGATTTGCATCAGCAGATACTGTGAACATTTCAGTTAATAACTCTTGAAAGCTGAAATTGAAAATGTCATTAAGTAGATCGTCATGACTGTAATAATTTGAATTTGTGTTGCTTCGAGATTACATGAATTTGAATTAATAATAAAGGATGACTATAGATATAGTGTTTATCATATTGTACGAATTTGTTTTCACCAGAAACAGGGAAGGGTCTGTCCAAATTAGTCTGTTTTGTCCGTATCATAGGTTTTTAGTTCTAATTTAAATCTTATATAGAACGAAATATTTTGGGGTTTTTTTAACATTGTGACACAGGAGTATAAGACGCTGACGATGGATGGAGTTAACTTAACATAAATAACAGAGACGCCAGAGCCATATTTTACTGTTTTTAAATAAATGTGTAATAAATAATCGCAAATTAATCGATGCCACATGCGATCGTGTCGGCCACTCTTATTGAATTCTGCAATAATATTAAAGGGACGGTCCTGAGTTTACAACCATTGTAAAATGTTTCTGACCAATAGAGCCTTTTCAATGACGTAACATACAAATTAAATACATTTTCTTATTTAGAATATCACTGTCTGTATTTACAAGGTGTTTGTTGTTGTCCTACTGGAGAAGCCCAAACCAGATTTTACCTCCCAATAATTTAGTACGTACGAAAAAATATATATCACGAATTAAAGTAAAAACAGTGCTACAAACATTAATATACGACTGTAAATACATTCGATATACAGACATTAGTATTCTAAACAAGAAAATGTATTTAGTAAGAAATAGTAGTGGCCAACAAGGTTCTGTTATCGCAAACATCCCTACAATGGCTGCAACATCAGGACAATCCTTGTAATTTATATAATAGCACTGTCTTATTGCGTTATTATTTAAAAGCAAAACACATTATTCAAAATAAAATATGAACTTTTAGTGATATTATTGCTAAATATGTTTCAAATTTAATTATCAGGAGTGTCTGTTATTTATTTTAAGTTCATCTAGCTCATAGGTGCTTGATGACAGGATAATAAACCATTTCCCAATTGTGACACTAGTACATGATACGGTTACTGCATATTAGCAACTATTGACGTTGTAGACGAGTATGTGGAAGTTACTTTCTCGCCAAATATCAAAATGAAGAGGGGGTGGGGAATGCAGCGAAAGAAAGAAGAAAAATGAGTGATTAATTGCCAAAAAAATTACGAAAGAGAAGTTCAATTTAAACTGTCAACAACTATATTGACGTAATATTTGATGATGAGTCTCATACCGAAAACTTATTGTAATCAAGAAATGTCTATTGTTGTTTTGGTTTTTTAAATAACATTTTGTGGAAATAGCAGAACATTGTGATAAACTGGTCAGTACTATAGCAGTTTAACAGCACTCTCTAAAAAGCATTTTTCCCCGCATTTTATTCCCGGCCGGGCCGAAATGAGGATTTTACCCGGCCCATAATATACATTTTAAAGCACGAAATAACATGAGACATATGTAAAAAATAAGTACAAAATTAAATTTTTTGCTTAAGTTGCATCACATGCTTCTTGAAAAATACCGTATGACATTGATATAATCAGGTGTGAAAAACATTCATCAGGACCATAAACAGAACGTTCTTTCGAGGGGCTCTTTAGGGGATATATTGAGAACAATTAAATGATCCTGTCATCAAGTGGCTATGATCAAGGTATGAACAAATAAAATCATCCACAAACGCATGAATGAATTTGTCGATTGACAGCTTATACCCTTGGAGCATGCCAACTGTTGGGAATGAGGAGCAGACCTGGCTGTTGAGAAGCGATAACTCTCACTCCACTAAGAATAGTTCAAGGAGAACAATGTTTAGCTCCCCTTAGCATGTAAATTTATATGGTATCAGTTGTGTAATATCTTAAACATAAAGTTTATTTTATTTAACGTTGATCACATTGATTTTATTTTATCTTATCATGCGTCTCTTCCGTTTTTTTTTTAAAGTGTCGCCACATCTACAGCGATGTTCCCAGGCAGGGCAAAACCATGTTTTTGAATTTGCATTGGTCGATGCAAGTGGTTTAATGTGCGGAGCACTTTTTGGAGTTGGTATCATATAAGTGAATGGATTTTTAATTTGCATGAAGGATTCCAAAAATTGCCAGAACAAATTTTTATTTGCCTGGTGAATAATGATATCTGTACAACCTTTTTTTTTCTTCTTTTTTTTAGATGTTTGTATATTAAATTTAGGTAATCACGTACAAAGTTGTAAATTGCACCAAATCAAATGGAATATACGTTTGAGTATATAAACCCATAAATGAGTTTTGCAAACTTTCAATTCTTAAGGAGTGGAATATAGCTGTCAGTAGAGTATTTGCCGGAAGTGTTTGGATCAGAAGATTAAATCCAGTCAGTGGACTCTGGGTTTTTCCTGTTCCAACCTTTGCCCGTCGACTGGTATATTAAAGGTTGTGTCCCGTCTTGTCTGTGGAAATGTGTATATAAAAGATAGATGAAAGAATGAATGTTTAACGACTCTCCAGTACAAAGATACACATCGGCTAAAGATAGGTGAATCAATGAATGTTTAAAGACACTCCATGCACTCCATGGGAGGAAACTAAGTGATTATTTTTAGAAAAGATTTGACCTGGAGACCTAAATATATGTTTAACAAGCTTATTGTTACATATAAATGAGAACAGAAGGCACAATAGTGACCAAAGTTTTAATTATGGCTTTGATGAAGTTTTTCTTTAAATTAAAAAACAAAATTCCCTAAAACTACAAATTTGTCTCAAATATGTCAAAAGAACAATAAAAATCAAGCTCGTTAAAATATTAAGCTTTCAGAAGTACATACATGAAACATTAACTATGTTTATGGAAATTAAAGACATTAACCCAATATTGTCACATGCTATTTTTAATATAAAAATAAATTGCTATTAAAATCTAAGTTCAGGTTGCCTAGATATATTACCATATTTAAGAGCAGTTGTATACGGCAAGTCAAACACCATGTAAATAAAAATATTCAAATCTTTATAGTATGAATTATAGGCTAAAACAAACATTTCCTCAGTGCTAAATTTCACTCAAACTCCATTCAGAGCCATGCACAGTAATTATTGTTAAGGTCAAGGTCACTGTAAACTTGCATGGCTGAGTGACGGCTAATTAATCAAATAGTATAGTTTAATTTAATTAAATGACAAAAATCATAATCTTTTTTATCATGCAATGAATATGTGCTATAGGTTGGACTATACCAATTAAAATCCCACAGGCGACCATGTTAACTTTTGTGTTTAAAAACACTATATATGCAATATATCAACCAAACTATGACCTATAAATATTAGTACTACAACCCCTACCTCAAAGTATTAACTTCAGAAAATGGTACCTTTCATGGCTCATTTTCGATACACCCCTAGTTTCGCACAAAATTTGAGTACTTTATTGTTGCAGGTACCCCATACATGTTTCAAGCACAAGGCTACTTGACACAGTGGTACTAGATCAAATAAAATTACATATTGATTCAAGTTCATCTATTTTTAAGGATAGTTTCCGGTTTTAACGTCATAGACTCTTGTTTTACTCTGTTGTAACCTTATCCAAGTGTGTTACAGTTTTGTAGATTAACTAAACTTAGTGTGCATGTTGTAACCTTATCCAAGTGTGTTACAGGTTTATAGATTAACTAAACTTAGTGTCCATGTTGTAACCTTATCCAAGTGTGTTACAGTTTTGTAGATTAACTAAACTTAGTGTCCATGTTGTAACCTTATCCAAGTGTGTTACAGTTTTGTAGATTAACTAAACTTAGTGTCCATGTTGTAACCTTATCCAAGTGTGTTACAGGTTTGTAGATTAACTAAACTTAGTGTCCATGTTGTAACCTTATCCAAGTGTGTTACAGTTTTGTAGATTAACTAAACTTAGTGTCCATGTTGTAACCTTATCCAAGTGTGTTACAGGTTTGTAGATTAACTAAACTTAGTGTTACAGATTTGTAGATTAACTAAACTTAGTGTTACAGGTTTGTAGATTAACTAAACTTAGTGTCCATGTTGTAACCTTATCCATGTGTGTTACAGGTTTGTAGATTAACTAAAGTTAGTGTAACAGGTTTGTAGATTAACTAAACTTAGTGTTACAGGTTTGTAGATTAACTAAACTTAGTGTTACAGGTTTGTAGATTAACTAAACTTAGTGTTACAGGTTTGTAGATTAACTAAACTTAGTGTCCATGTTGTAACCTTATCCATGTGTGTTACAGGTTTGTAGATTAACTAAACTTAGTGTTACATGTTTGTAGATTAACTAAACTTAGTGTTACAGGTTTGTAGATTAACTAAACTTAGTGTTACAGGTTTGTAGATTAACTAAACTTAGTGTTACAGGTTTGTAGATTAACTAAACTTAGTGTCCATGTTGTAACCTTATCCATGTGTGTTACAGGTTTGTAGATTAACTAAACTTAGTGTAACAGGTTTGTAGATTAACTAAACTTAGTGTTACAGGTTTGTAGATTAACTAAACTTAGTGTTACAGGTTTGTAGATTAACTAAACTTAGTGTTACAGGTTTGTAGATTAACTAAACTTAGTGTCCATGTTGTAACCTTATCCATGTGTGTTACAGGTTTGTAGATTAACTAAACTTAGTGTTACAGGTTTGTAGATTAACTAAACTTAGTGTTACAGGTTTGTAGATTAACTAAACTTAGTGTTACAGGTTTGTAGATTAACTAAACTTAGTGTTACAGGTTTGTAGATTAACTAAGCTTAGTGTTACAAGTTTGTAGATTAACTAAACTTAGTGTTACAAGTTTGTAGATTAACTAAACTTAGTGTCCATGTTTACGAGTTGAAACTAGGATCTGCCTGTGATGAAAGGTTCCCGGATCTGTAAGAAATTATGGATTTTTAATAAGTTGTCCATATTCTATCCAAAACTTACAATGTGGTTTCATCTGGTGCTATGCGTATATTCAGAGTTAGGGCCGCCATTTGAGACAACGGTGTAAACCAATTCATAGGCCCAATCTCGGTACCAAACCATCAACATTAAAAGTTCCTGTCACGTTCAATATAAATCAGAGAACATGGAAGCGGGTGTATGCTGCCAGTTTTTAATGTAACAGGACTCGTCTTTGGCTTACCTAAATCTGCATACGAGAGCTGTCATTCTAATTGAAAAGAAACCCAACGCATGTTTCAACCATTATTGTACATGATACACAGATAATAGTTTTAATCAAATTACAAGAAATAACCGGTCAGATGAAAAACCATTTTATGACAAAACATTCTGTTATATATCTCACCAATGACAAATATGATTGTATTTATTTTTCTATTTAAAGTTAGATGCCCTCGAAGGCCCTACCATCCTTTTGATATAATACTAAAGGACACAACATCAAGACAACCTGGACATTTGACCTTTGTGTCACAAGCCTCTGTTAAGCTTCGTTTGTTTTGTGTTCCACAGTCTTTACCGCCATTTTGCGAAGCTGGGTTAGTGCACGTTCGCATCTCATATCGTGCTCGAGACCCCACATCGCACATAACACTTCAGACACCTAGTCGATTAAGATTCCAACTGCTCCAAACTCCGTCAAGAAGAACTGGAACGAGATATTTAGTTTTTACAAAATATGTGAACAAATGACAGTGAAAACTAGAATAATTGAGAAAAAGAACTACATTACAGGGTATCTATTCTTTTCATTAACATTATTTTCTAAACATCTCTGTACATCAAACATTAAATCTCATTAAGTCATAAAATGACACGCTGCATAATTATATTTAGCATTTCAAAATACATATCATTAAAAAAAACTGTGTACGATACTGCATTTATATATTATATATTGTGAATACAGTAGTGTACGCTTGTCATGTATTTTACAGACATAGCCTCGTTACCTGGACATTTGACATGTGTGTCACAAGGCTCTGTTGAACTACTTGTGTTTTCTGCTCCACAGTCTTTGCCGCCATTTTGTGGAGCTGGGTTGTTGCACGTTCATATCTGATATCTTCTCCGAGATCCAACACCGCACGTAACACTACAAGCAACCAGTTGAACACGATTTCACCTGCTCCAACGTCCGTCACGAAGAACTGGAACGAGATATTTTGTTTCCATAAAATATTTAGTCAATCACAGCAAAACTCGAGAATAGCTGACAAAAGATCTATATCCCAGGATATGTTATATTGGTGTTCAATAATGTATATATATTGTCGTTCCAACCAGTGTACCACAACTGGATAAAGGCCGTGGCATGTGCTTTCCTGTCTGTGGGAAAGTGCATATAAATGATTCCTTTCTGCATTACGAAAAATGTAGCGGGTTTCCTCTGATGACTACGAGTCATAATTACCAAATGTTTGACATCCAATATCCGATGATTAACTCATCAATGTGCTCTAGTGGTGTCGTTAAACAAAACAAACTTTTTAGTGTATACAACCAAAGCTATTCCCATAGTGGATAACATAAACATAACTGTGTGTGGCCATAGCTTCTACATCCAACGTTTAAATCACAATATACAGGACGGATATAAATACTATAACCTCTTAAATTCGAAGTAAATTAAACAAAATGGTGGCGAGGGTATGCCGACTGTTTCAAATGTTAACATGAAGAGGCTTTGACTACCTTAAATCCAAACTTTAATGAAGGAAGGAAATGTTTTATTTAATGACGTACTCAACACACTTATTTACGGTTATATGGCGTCGGACATATGGTTAAGGACCACACAGATATAGAGACAGGAAACCCGCTGTCGCCACTTCATGGGCTACTCTTTTTCGATTAGCAGCAAGGGATCTTTTATATGTACCATCCCACAGACATCTCTCTCTCTCTCTCTCTCTCTCTCTCTCTCTCT
>NC_054703.1:36962715-36967715 GCF_016097555.1 Gigantopelta aegis
TACACGGCAATTAAACTGACACGAACAAAATGGATTTCAGTGTACTGCACGATGGTCGATTGACCATATTATGCATATACCAACATCATATACCTACATACATACATACATACATACATACATACATACATACATACATACATACATACAAGCATATACATATACCCATATGTACTTTTCAAAAAAATTGGGGATCTCACAGTTGGGGAATTTACAGTTGCCAAAATTGTAAGGTATATTAGCTGTGGGGAATGGTTATATCATAATAGTGAATTAATTGGGCAAACATTACAACCGATAGTTCAGTATTACAGTAGGTTTTTACGACCACCAAAGATCTTGAAGGACGATTGGGGTCAAAAGTGAAATTTGAAAGTTGACGGGGTTTTTATCAGTAAATCGCAAATTCAAACAATAAAAATGACTAAAAACAAAACACTAACAGAATGAAAACGATTGACATAAATAATGTTCCACAGTGATTATTCGACCTTCCTGGAAATTGTCAAAATTGAGAAAGACACCTTCACTTCACTATATCAACAACAGAGGAACTACCAGTATTAAAACTGTTAAAGCACGCAAAGACATCTACATAATATATAATAAGCTAACAGTTGTTTATTTCTGGTTCAAATATTTATACATATAAGTGGTTAAGCTCCAGCCCATACATTCTCTAGTTTCTGTATAAATGATCTGTCTATCTGTCTGTCTCTCTCTCCGTCTTGCTGTCTGTATGTCCGTCTCTCTCTCTCTCTCTCTCTCTCTCTCTCTCTCTCTCTCTCTCTCTCTCTCTCTCTCTCTCTCTCTCTCTCTCTCTCTCTCTATATATATATATATATATACTTAGATGTAGATAGAGAGAGAGAGAGAGAGAGAGAGAGAGAGAGAGAGAGAGAGAGAGAGAGAGAAAAATCCATAGCACCACCACCACCCCCACCCGCCTGCTATCGATTCAATCGGGCTGCTGGTGCTCCCTTGCACCTGCCAGTGCAGGCGGTCCCTCCTTCCCCTCCCCCCCCCCCCCACCTTTCCTGTCATGGACGGAAGAGCCGGCCAAGGCCGGCTCTTGCGCCCACGACAGGCGTGTGCTACAACAGCTTGCTCTGAATGTGCACGTAAAACCCTATGACATGACATGACACATATATATATATATATATATATATATATACGTGTGTGTGTATGTGTATGTGTGCGTGTGCGTGTGCGTGTTTTCAGAATATATAAATACATCAGGCTAATTCTAGGCTGGTTGTCATGTACAGTAGAGTACTCTTATAACGAACAGAAAGGGACCATGATAATTAGTTCGTTGTAGCATTAGTTCGTTGTATACATTTGCATACGTTGGTTATTAATGTATATAAAGGGACTTTACGCTCTATGCAGTAGTTCCTGCCATATACATTTCTATGTATCTATGTATGCATGACATTGTATTGATGTATGAATATCGATATATTGTGTGTCTGTCGAGGTTAACTATTACATACGAGTTTGCTGCATTGTAAGATGTTTCCGACTAAAAACATATTTCTACGATTAAACTTACACATTAAATATATTTTCTTGTTTAGAATATCAGTGTTTGTATATTCATTGCGTTTGTGGTCGTCTTAAGCCCAAACTGGATTTTGTCTTCAAATAATTTCGTACGTACCAAAAAAATATAAATTAAGAAATAAAATGAAATTTAATCTAGTACAACAATTACAACGATCAGAAACACATTTAATATACCGACACTAATATTTTATGCAGAAAAATATATTTATTATGTAATTACAATCGTTAAAAAGTCTCTGTTAGTCGATAACGTTAAAACTTGCAGCAAACTCAGAAATGTCCCTTTAACGCATTGGCACAGGGGATAATTAAATTCATTCTGGCGTCACAAATTGACATGAACTTGCCATGATACAATATGCGTTGGACTACCGAGTCATTCTAAAACATAATGCTCGAGCTACATACCCAGGGCACTGTTGTTCCAAGCATAGTTAAATTAACATTGGGGTAGTCTAATGTTTCCATTTTAATTATTTTTGCGTAAATACAAAATAAACTTTAGATGTTCTAACTCAACTTTCAACATTATTTCTTCACTTCTTGTTTTTGAAGTTTTCTGGCCAAAGTGACTAACATTTGAACATCCAGCTTCAGGAGTTTGATACAGAACCACACACATTAATGGAAATGTTTTATTTAACGACGCACTCCACACATTTTATTTACGGTTATATGGCGTCGGACATGTGGTTAAGGAACTCACAGATATTGAGAGAGGAAATCCATTGTCGCCACTTCATGGGCTACTCTTTTTGATTAGCAGCAAGGGATCTTTTATAGGCACCATCTCACAGACAAAATAACACATACCACGGCCGTTGATATACCAGTCGTGGTGCACCGGCTGGCGAGAGAAATAGCCATGGGCTCACCGACGGGGATCGATCCCAGAACGACCGCGCATCAAGCGAACGCTTTACCACTGGGCTATTTCCCGCACCAACACACACCCATTAATTAATGTGTTTCAGGTATGAGTAAATAATAATTATGTGGACTTTGTGCAATGGGATGTATTAAAGGGACATACCCTAGTTTCAGCCCGTGAAAATTAACACTACGTTAATCTACAAACCTGTAACACATTTAGATAAGGATACAACTGTTTTGTCATTCAAATTTCTTACGATATTTTGAATCTAGAGACATTGTTTATTTTACCTAGTAACCATACGCGACACACTTCCTGAACTCTATTTTTATATCATTATTTTCGTGCTTATACCCAATTAAGGTTTAAGCACGCTGTCCTAGCCACACTTCTCAGCTATCTGGGCTGTCTGTCCAGGACAGCGGATTAGTTGTTAGTGGTTAGTGATAGAGAAGAGGGTGTAGTGGCCTTACACCTACCGATTAAGCCCTTAAGAATTGGGTAGAGGCTGGTACCGGGCTGCGAACCCTGTACCTACCAGTCTGTAGTCGGATTGCTTAACCACTGCGCCACCGAGGCCGTTATTAAAGTTCAGGGCCCCGTTCCACGAAGTTATCTTAGCGTTAAGATCGCCTTAAATGCATAAGATAGCTATCCACTTAAGGTGATCTTAGGGTAACATCGCTTTGTGGCATGGGGCCCAGGGCCCCGTCCCACAAACCGATCTCAGCCCTAAGATCATCTTAAGTCCATAGTTACCTTATGCACTAAGGTGATCTTAGTGCTAAGATCGCTTCGTAGACCGGGGCTCAGGCCCTTTTCTCCTGTATGACCAGTGGTAAGGTGTTGCACAGAAGGGTACTTACTAAATGTGCCAGTTTTGAAGTATTTATACAAACACCTGAGGGTGGGGGTGGGGGTAAATTCTGGTGCGTCGTTCAAATAGCATTTTGTTTGTTTTGTTTAACGACACCACTAAAGCACATTGATTTATTAATCATCAGCTACTGGATGTCAAATATTTGGTAATTTTGACATATAGTCTTAGAGCGGAAACCCGCTACATTTTTCCTTTAGTAGCAAGGGATATTTTATATGCACCTTCCCACAGACAGGATAGTAACATGCACTGGCTGGTGCGAGAAATAGCCCAATGGGCCCACCGACGGGGACCGATCTCAGACAGACCACACATCACGCGAGCGCGTTACCACTGGACTACGTTCTACCCCTTCGAATTAATATAGTACTTATTTAAGAATTGAACGTTATATTTTTGACGTTCATGCAATGATAAACACCAAAACCGTGTTACACACTGTATGAATGGCTTAGCGCCGTTAGGGCGAAGCCGTTCATACATCAGTCTTCTTATAATTCCAAATGCATTAATATTGCCATTATACAAAACTATATTAAAAAACCCAATCGAACTCTATTCCACAATGATTTACAACTGTATCAATACACAAATAAGGGAATTCCCTTTGAAAGTTACATTCGTTTTTTTCACGTCAAATGGCCGATTCATTATAATGATTTAGGTTTTATAAATTTTAATTAAAGTTTAATTAGTAAAAAGTGAATGTGAACACTGGCTTGACAGGGATAAAGTGGTTTCAGTGTTACTGTGTGTGTGGATTTCAGAGGAAGTTTATGATTGTGTGATATTATTTTCGAGAAAAGACAGGTCGCGTAATTGTGCACGAAGGAGTTGTCGATTTGGTGTTTTTGTCAAATGTGACCTGTCATACACATTATGTGTCTCAGTCGTTTAAAGCCTGAATTGTCACCTTTCATTCTCAGTGCAGACGAAATTGGGATACAAATAGAAACGATGGAATTCTCGGCGATTCCCTTGTTTACCGAAAACGTGCAGTTTTCACGTTCATGGAAGAATGAACGTTGTTTTTTTAGATCACGTGTGTTGAGGCACATTTTGTAATAAACGACCAATTTTGTAATATGTACCCATTTTGTAATAAAAAAAGACCCATTTTGTAATAAGTACCCATTTTGTAATAAAAAACGACCCATTCTGTAATAAACGTAGGTACCCATTTTGTAATAAAATCGGACCCATTTTGTAATAAAAAATAGGTACCCATTTTGTAATTAAAAAAATGCCCATTCTGTAATAAAGGCTTAAAACGTCAGAATACGACATAGATGTTAAATATATACAAATTGAAATAATTTTAAACTTTGTGTTTAGATTTTTTTTCAGTGGTTGGGAGTTCGTCAGGGGTATGAATATGTCTTAAGGTTGATTCTGTAAGTGAACCTATTCAGTTTTTCCGTTCATCCATTACTCCAGACCGCTCGCTTGAGGTGCTTGTGTCGCAGGATCGAACTTCTGTGGACACACAAATTGTTTTTTTTTGTCTGTTCCAACCAGTACCCTAAAACTGGTATACTAAAAGCCCTGGTGTGTACTAACCTGACTATGAAAAGTGCATATAAAATATCCTTGCTGTTTTTCGTAACCCATCGTGTGGTATTATCTATCATGATCGGGGCGGGATCTAGCTTAATCGGTTGAACGTTCGCCTGG